>NC_056729.1:538083087-538164535 GCF_019279795.1 Protopterus annectens | reverse complement strand
GAAAGAGAGCTCCTACTCCTGCTTGGGATCTCAATTTTGTGTTGGAGAAACTCACTCTACAACCTTTTGAGCCTGCAGCTACTGCTGAGTTGAAATATTTGTCATGGAAGACTGCTTTTTTGTTGGCCATTACCTCTGCAAGAAGGGTTTCTGAATTACAGGCCCTTATGGCAGTTGAGCCTTTCTTAATTTTCCACAAGGATAGGTATCTTTACGTACTAATCCCTCCTTTATGCCTAAAGTGGTTTCTAGTGTGGCTTTAAACCAAACTATTCATTTGCCTACTTTTTATGCAAATCCCCAAACTAAAGGGGAAAAGATTTTGCACCTTAGATGTTCACAGGCAGTTGCGATATTATTTGGACAGAACTAAAGGGTTCAGACAATCTCAGCAGTTATTAGTTTCTTTGCTTTGTGCTCTCAGGGCAAGCCTGTGTCAAAACAAACTATTTCTAAGTGGATTGGATTTTGCATTGCTTTCTGTTATTCCCATCATGGCAAAGAAATTCCAGCTGGGATTAGACCTCATTCCACTAGGGCTACTGCCACTTCAACAGCTTTTTGAGGGGTGGCTACTAAGGATATTTTGGAGGCAGCCACTTGGAGTACAGTGCATACCTTCTCTAGGCATTACCACCTTCGCTTGTACTCTAAATCCAGGGCTGGTTTTGCCACTGCTGTGTTGCAGGGCATTTTGGCAGCTCCTGCTTCATTATAGTTTAGCCATCCTCCCTTACCTCTGCTTTGGGATTCTACCCAAGTGTTAGGACTGCAGCAATGTGAGATGAAGAACATAGTACAGTTTTGTACCTACCATAAATGTAGATGTTCGAAGATCCACATTGCTGCAGTCCAATTTACCCTCCCTCCTTCCCCTCTGTTGTTTGAGGTGGTTGTGTGGGTTGGGTTATCCATCTGAGGAAAACTGCTTTTGTATATTGCATTTTGTATATATTGTATATATTATACATATTTTTGGTGTTAGACTAGCTGTTTGTTTAGTTGTGGTCTTTGGGGTTGGACCTTTCTTTTTAGGGTCTTCTGACATCTGGGGCAAGAAAAGACTGAGGATATGACGTCGGTCATGCGCATTTGTACCCTGACGTTCTGATGTCAGTCAAATGCGCCCTGACCGACGTCAGCCTTATACTCTGATATTCGGGCCGAATGAGGGACAGCGGACTACCCAAGTGTTAGGACTGCAGCAATGTGGATCTTCGAACATCTACATTTATGGTAGGTACAAAACTGTACTTTATCAATTAAGTGATGGAAGGAGAATGGAAGAGGAGAGTATGAGTTGTGTATTAAAATAGAACAGAGTATTGATTTTTGGAATAGTGAGACTGTGCCTGTGAACAGGGGAATATATACAAAGCCCAGAGTTGTGGTACCACTGAGTATTCTTCTATGATCTCAGAGTTAGAGTGTATGATAAGTGATACTTGTTTGTGGGGGGGGGGGGTTAATAGTGTATAGCAAGTTATCACATTTGCTGTATGAGGTTATTAAACCATGTGGATAAGTATGGCTCTTAAGATGATGTTAATATCCCATGTGGATAAGTATGGCTCTCAAGATGGTAGTGGATGGTCGCCAAGTAGTAGATTACTGCTGTACTTTTTTTTGTTTGTTGTTTGTTTTTTGAAATTTTACCTGGACACTCTTTATTGAACTGCTAAATTGGACAGTGGTGTCCCACTACTAACTAGAGAGTTGTTTGTGGATATTTGTGGCCTGTGAAAGCTTGGAGCACTCCTTTGACTGGAACAGAAGATGTGGTCTCTGGCTGACAGATAGGTCACCTTTTAGGTGAAGAGTTATTTCTTGTGGACATTCAGGAGCAGTAATTCAAATGCAAGAGTTTGGCAGTGTGAATCAGTCCTTTTTCATTATTATATTAAATGTTCCTTCAGGTGATTGATTTGTTTCAAGATATGTCTTTAGGCAGTTTTGTGGTTACTGTGACTTGAACCATGAGTTTTTAAAAGTGGCATCCTGTGAGATTTAGGCTGTTAATGGTTTGGGTGGGTTGATTTTATTACTCAGTTTTCTGGCTTGTTGGCTGCTGGAGAG
Organism: Protopterus annectens; assembly: GCF_019279795.1. Taxonomy (NCBI): domain Eukaryota; kingdom Metazoa; phylum Chordata; order Ceratodontiformes; family Protopteridae; genus Protopterus; species Protopterus annectens. Next base: position 538,162,459 of record NC_056729.1, on the reverse strand, counting down.
AGTTTATTTACTTTTGTTGTGGCCATTTTTGTGAAAGGCCTTTAAGACACTTTAAAAAAAAAAAAAAAAGAAAAAAAAAGGCTTTCCATTAGCGCAGTCATTTAGAATGATATTTGGATGCCATCAGCCTTTGAATAAGTCAGTTATGTAGTACTACTGCCTCTTTTTTGTTTTATCTGCACTTAGTTTTGGATAAAACTAACAAATAGAAATATGTTGGTTTAACTCAACAAGGACTGAACTTGATGAGCTGAAGTATTTGAGGAACAAGCCTCCCTTTCACCACCATTTTGGGAAAGCCCCTCATATCTCCTGAACCTATACCAATTCCAAAGAGAAAAACCTCTCAAAACAAAATGCTCCCTGCTAACAGAGACTTAGGAAGTCACTACCAGTTTGGTTTCTACAGAAAATCAATATCTGGAAGCTGGAGCCTGATGAGCAGAATCCCATGGGGTTGGTCGGGAAGTGTAGCGAGGCAATATTGTAGAGTTTCATATGGAAAGATGAAATCAATGCTGAAAGGAGTAGTAAAATTTATTTCAATTTGAGCCTTGGCGGGTACCTTCATGTGGTGGACACTGTATGTACCAAATGCCACCAAAGGTAATATCTAGCTATATATGTGTATGTTTACAATATAGATATAGTATTCAGATGTTGATTGTCTACATCATGGAAACAGAAATAAAATGGATTCTAGGTATACTTGTCCTGAGATAAAAAAAAGTCCGATACTTAGGCAGTAGATTAAGGCTAGTTGTACAAGTATAAAGCCACCTAGTGATGATCAAAGTCTTGCCACAGTGTTGGGACCCAATTTTAGGCAACCTTACTGAGGCAGAAGAAAATAGTGGTCCTCAAAATGTTAATAAATTGATTAGCCAGACATGATACCTGGAAGAGAGTACAGGATAAGAAGGAAATCACATTTTGTATTATGCAGTAAACTCCAAATTCCCCACAAACTTGATACAGCAACAACAAAAATAAATGACATGTCTATTCAGAACGATTCTTTGAGCTAGGAAGAAGTAAAGCAAGTTTTTTTTTCTGGCAGTGAGTATGTCAAGAGGTAGTTGTAAGATTCAAATGACTATATACAGTGTCTTCAGAACTTTTTTTTTTCCTCTATGATCAAAGACAATAGTTTTAGATGGAGAACAAGCTGTGAAGGGAAGGAAAAAAAAACTTTAGCCAGCAAAGAGTGAACCGGCAAGCTGAAGTGGACTCTCTATTGTCTTTCTGTCAAAAGATTGAGAAGTAGAGACATTGTCAGATAAACCTTTTCCATTTTTCCAAAAGAAAATGCTTGAGTGACAGAAATAAAAGCCCAGCAGTTGCCTAGAAGAATCAGGCATACCTTAGACTTGAATTAGAGATCAGTGTTTTTGGACTTTGGATAAGAACTATAAAGCATAACCTCCTCATTATCATTAATGTTTAGAAAGACAATAAATGGATTGAAATAGTTAACTGTAAGTAAAGCAGTTCTTGTTTATATTAATATTTATATACAAGTTTCCTGATGCAAATTGCATGTTATTTTGTAAAGTATTTGTGTTGTATCTGGACAGATGCATTTAAATTTGAAATGGGAGGAGTTTTTATTGATGTATATGCTGGAGGAATTTAAATGTGTATTAAGCATGTTGTATACATATGCACATGCATATCTATACACACACACACACACACACACACACACACACACACACACACACACACACACACACACACACACACACACACACACACACACACACACACACACTTGCACTGTATGCTGTTTCACAATACATATACATTTCCTTAATTTTACTAACCAGGTTGAAAGATCACAACTATTAATGTATTGCATCTCCAAAGCTGCACAACACTGGGGACATGGAAATACATCCATTTGAAAATTCAAATATTACTTTTTTCCAGAAGTTGTAGGAGATTGAAGTTAGAAAGTTTAATTAGCAGGGTGCAGAGAATTTAATTTTGAAATTGTGTGCATGTTTCAGCTGAGCTTTTTTTTTTGTTAGATTTTGTTTGTAGAGATTACTTCTCTTGTGTTTTTCTTAATAGTATTTTGGCTTTGCAAGTATGTGTCTGTATGTATGTTATACATACACGCACACTTGTATAATATATGCAATGACAACTCAGTAGTTTATTCTATGTCATTATTGTACTCTGTATACTGAGCTGATTGAACTTCCAACACAATACTCATAGTGAAACAAGTATAAATATCAGACTACAGCAGTTAACACCTTAGAAACCATGGATATGCTGTGTATAAAAAAAAAAATCTTGGTCCCCTATTTATATATTTTTGTTTGTTTACCGGATGATGTCGGACTGTGCATGAGGCCCATTTTCAGCAGAGGCCCGGGGAGAAAAGCTCCATACTTACAAATAGACAGTATTAATCAAATTGAACATGTGTCAAACAACAATGTACAAAGAAAGACAGTAAAGCAATTAGTTTTATAACAATAATTAGCAAATAAATTTAACAAAAAATGGCACAGTTAGTGATAAAAACTGGCTGCATGAGTTAATAGTGAGAACAGTGTTATACAGTAAATGTAAGATAGAGAAATGCAGTCTACATAACAGTTAAAGACAAAGCAGTATGTGTATACATTGCTAACTAAAATTAAGTGTAGAATCAAGATTAGCCTTCAGCAGTTAATAGTTGTAGCTGTGAGAATGAGCTAGTTTAGGGTAATGTAAGGGAGTAGTAGGGAGATTTTAGATTTATTGTTAGATTTCATTATGATACTTTCAGGCAGCAACCACAGTGCATTCAGTTACAAGAAGCACCGAAAGTTGCTATTTTACCTAGGGAATTTCAGTGCTGCATTTTGATGAATTTGACCATATTGCTTTACTTGCTTCAGTCTGTGGCATGTTAGCAACTGTATGTGACAGATGAAAAAATATTTTCTTTTCTGGTAAAATGTATAGGAATTTTACTTCTGATGTAATGACACCTCTGTAACAAAGTATTTTAGGTCATTATTGTACTATGCATACAGACGCTGTCCGGTTCAATTCTCAGCTAGAGCGTCTTCTGCGTGGAGATATGCGTAAATGGGCGTACCTTCGTTGAAGGTTGTGCATCAGGGCTGGTAACTCGGCACGTAAAAATCAACTACCAGTCATTAGCGGACCAGAGTTTCGCTGTGGTGACCCCTAACAGGGAAAAGCCGAAAGACGCAAACAAACAATTGTACTATGCATACTGAGCAGATGTTCAGTGCAAATGGAGTGTAATGGCGTATGAAACAAAGCTGCATTTGACTGGATGAAAGGCTGTGACAATCCCTTACATGATTTTATTTTGGGATTTTAAGGCTGTAACACCATGATCAGGAACAGATTGCACCCAGTTCTGCTACTGTACCCTAAGGAATTTTAGTTCATCTCAACTCTTTCCTTGACCCTTCACCAGTTTATCTGTGTGAAAGCATGGCGTTGTTGCCATGGCATGTTACAGTTGAAAAAAATTCTTATGAAACACACAAGATTTTTATTTTTCTTATAACAAATGACTTGGTACACACAAATTCTGAATCTTAGTTATGCGAGGAAAAGGTTAATTAACCCCCATGCAGATTAGGTATCGTGTCAAACCACAGCAGTTAAAGCCCTCTAAAACACTGCATTTGGTAGTTGTGAAAAGAGGCCATATGCCATTTTCTATAAAGCAGTTTGGGGAATTCTGTTAAAATACTTTGGTAAAAAAAAAAACACACTTCTAAGCAAACCATCCCCCCTTGGATTTCCACGGCCATTACTTTTGCTATTCTTTTCATGTTAAGCAGCTTGCTTCGGTTTAATTGCATCTCATTTCTGATTTACATGACAACACTGTTGTCATCAGAATGCAAGAGTGTAGGCATGTAAGCCTCACCCTGTGTGGATTTTCTGACTGCTGTGACTGGTATAAAAGCATATATATATTTTACATCTGATGTGATGATAATACTATAGGTACAAGTTCTGGATATGGGCTTAGTTTTGCCAATTTTACCTGAAGGTGTATAAGCACACCTAATGTAAATTGTGTATAATGAAGCTTGGCAGCCTAGCACACACTAGTGGTCACATAGGCCTGCTGGTAGAAACAGTCAGTATTAGGTTATATCTCTGAAACAGTTTGACATTCTCTTTGGAGAGCAAAACTGGACATTCAGTTACAAACTATAGTTAGATTGCACTTTAAGTGCAAAGGTAAACAGAATAACTATGCATTGAATTTCTGTATCTTCATTGTATTTCTAAAAATACAACTACCGGCTTCTATTTTGCATGCATTTCTCCCATTAGACTGCTTTTTATTCACATTTCGAGTCTTCACTCGAGATGTATACTGCCCCCAGGCAAGAAACGTCATTAAACATTTAGCACTAATCGTATAACTACTCTCTACTTTCATAAGCAGCCTGCCTCCCATACAAATGTGATAGCCACATTCTGTACACTTCTGCTGTCTCATTGAGAACATGAAGTAAATGAAAAGTATGGTAGTATATTTGAGTGAGCCACTGTTAGAGATGTATATTGCCCCCACAACAGGCCATATAATTTGTATTTGACCATAGTCATGTAACTGTCCTATGCTTTCACATACAGCATGTCTCATCACCCCTACTATAAAAAGATAACCCTTTTTCTCACCTCTGATTGATTGATAGGTAGACAAAAGCAAGAATAACCATGATTATGTATTTCAAATGATTGCTTTGAGATGTATATACTGCCCTCTCCTCCCAGACAAGCTGCATTAGTGACTATTTTACATAGCTCATGTGATTACCCTCGACATATAACATGCCCTTGAAAACAAGTGTACAGTGCCCCAAAAAACAAGGTAACCACTTTCTGATCTTGTTCATAGATACATGCATTTCTTCTAGACAAGTCGTATCATAAAATTGTTGCTATATGCTTTCACAGATGATCTGCACCCTTGTCTCCAAAAATAGTGTCTTCCTATGCCCTTCTGTTAGTGTTATGAAAGCAAAAGAACAAATAGTAAAGTATTTCAAACTTTTTTTTGACTAAACTGTGTTCCTCCAACCATGCTATAAGTGATGGTAGTAATCCTTGTACCTATTGGTTACTGCCCTTTACTTTCTTCCACAGAATTCACTCTGACAAACTGATGGCCTCTTCTGATGATCACCTGTGATATAGTTGCCAAAAGTGGAATAAGCAAACAGTCAAAGTAATGTATTTCAGCTCGCTGGCACAGGCACACAACCTCACACCACAAGGTCTGTTATAAAATTAGAGAAAATGAGTGGATTAGGCTATTGTCTTGGTTTCCGACTTGTATTAAAATATGTCCCTGAAAGCGAAAACTATCCCCGAAGATTGGTGGGGCTGCTGCTGTCTGCTATTTCTTGTAAGCTATAGATTACCAAGAAATCAGAGAGTTCTCTGTTGCTTAGACTACATACTGTAACAGGACATGAGTTATGTTTCTTTTTACTGTATTAAGAGGAGTGCTGGTGAAAAGTCATCTAATGACCCGATTCCACTTCTTATTCATGTTAATAGGAAGTTGAAGGATAACTGACAATTACCAGATGATTAAACTGATGGAGTCCTGAACAAGAGTCCATGTTTTTTTTTTTAAATAAGAAACATCTTTATGAAATAGGCAATCGTACATTTATATAAATGGTAATAAACCATACCAGTACAGTCTCTGGTGCAAATGTTATACATTACAAGCCATGCTGACACAACTGTAGATACAAACATTATACATCACTTATAATATATCCAGTCATTGTCAGTCAGCCATTGCATAGAACATTCAAATCCTGCCTTCTTTTAAACCCTCATTCCTCAACTGCATGCATTGATCCCACAATTCCCATTTTATCCTGTGTAATTTTCCCTACCCTTTGTTAAAGATCACAATTCCAGTTATTTTCTCTGTTACTATTTTTGCTATTTCTAGTGAAGTTGGTTTAGACTTTGTCTAATTCCTAGTAATTGCTTTTTTGGCAGCCATTATAATCGGGCCTTACTATTTCTAGGTAATTTGGATTCTGTCATAGCTCAAAAAAAAATAATTTCCTTTGTTATGCCAATTTGTTCACACAGCATCTCTGACAGAGCAGTTTGCAGGGAATCTTTAAAGTCTGCAAACTCGTTACACTCCCATAAAATATGTTCCCAGTTACCTCTTTCTTCCCCATCAAACCTCCAACATTTGCTGTCTACCCAAGAAAATCCCTAATTGCAGTCATCCCTATCAGAGGAATCTCCTTTCTCCATTCCCATGTTGGTTTAGTTCTTATTATGAATATAATATTCTGTATGAGTATTGCTATTCTCCTTAAAGGTCTGCATCCAAAATCCCAGTTTGTCTTTTTTTCTTGAGCTTCCCCCCGTTCCTTTATCATCTGTCTCCACTTTGAGTTAGTTTTCTGCTTGTGCTTTGTGTAGGAGCCATAACTGTGTTGCTCTAAAATACCCCTTCAAATCAGGTAATCCCAATCTGCCCTGTTTTATTGGAAGAATAGGCTTATCCCAATTGACTCTTGCCATCTTCCCCTCCCAGATAAAATCCTTCACCTCTTTCTTAATTGGTATTCACACCTTCTCTGGTTGATAAAAATATGCATGACCTGTGTATTGATCTAAAGGGATTAAGACATTTTAGCTTCTTGTATCTTACTATCGATATCCATATAACTGAGCTTCCATTTTCTCACTTTTTGCATTATCTTTAATTTAGTTTCTTCCCACATATCCTTAGCTGCCACATAGAAATCATTTTTAATCCGTACACCAAAATACTTCATCTTATCATGTCCCCTTAACTATGGATATTGCTAACAAATTTGTATGTAGGCACATAATTTACCACTGTTGCCTTAGTTTTAGCTTCATTAATTTTTTTATCCTGAAAAGATTTTAATCTTTCTCAGTATGTTACAGCACTGTAATGTCCCTTTCTGGTTTTGTCAGATATAAAATAGTCATCTGCAAACAGCCACAGGTTTTCTTCACTATCATACCAATTATATCCTTGAATTTCCGAGTCCCTTATTTTGTTTCCCAATGGTTCTAAATATAATGCAAATAAAGGAGAGAGAGGACATCCCTGCCTGGTTCCTCTGCTCAAGCAGAGATTATCCGAGAGGACCTCACCCACTTTAATTTTCTCACCCGATCCCACATGTATCCTCCTAATCAACCTTATAATTGTATCAGGGAATGCAAGTGCTTCCATTGATCTGCTCATAAAGTCTTGGCTTACTCTATCAAATGTATTCTCTGGGTCAAGACCCACCAACAACAGTGTTTTTTTTTCTTACTTTTTGGTTCCCTTTGGATCATCAGTGCTCTGGTAATGTTGTCAAATGTTTGCCCCCCCCCCCCACTAAACCACATTGATCCATATCTGTCAATTTTGGCATCACTTTGCCATTCTTTTAGCCCTGATAGACATAAGCACTTTATAATCTGGTTTAGTTCAGATGGATCTTTACCCCCTTTAGGTATTATAGCTGCCACCACTTTCTTCCAGGATGTTAATACTTCTCCTCCTCCTCTTAAAATACTGTTAAACAAAACCGTCCAGATATTTATCAGCTTTTCCCCTCTCTGCTTCCAAACTTCCACAGGAATACCATCTATTCCTGGGGACTTTCCTGTAGATTTATACATCACCATTTTATCTCCTCTCCTCCTATCCTGTTAGTAATTGAGCCTTCTCTACCCAAAAACTTGGCATATTTAATTCTTTGAATCAATTTATATATTTTTTGATTTTTCCATATTTCTCTGCTTTACACAGAGTTTCATAGAAGTTCAGAAATGTTTCTAATAGGATCCCTTGTTGTTTTCCTTGTCATAGGCTCACTAAGCTTGGTGACAACCCTTTCTACTCTCTGTTGCCTGAGTCATGGTGCTAAAAGTTTTTGTACTGTAGAGTTATCAAAAAACAATTGCTTAACAGCAAACTTTCTAAACTCACACATTATTGAGGTAATCCCTCATTTTCCATTTAGCATTCTGCAGTTGCTCCTCCTCTTCTGTGAAATCCCCCCTATTTTGCAATAATTTAACATTTGTCAGTCCCTCTAAATAATTCTTGTTAATTCTTAACCATATCTTCTTTTCCTTTATTTCTACCCTATTTTTAAACTCCACTTTAATTTTATCCCACTCTCTAACTATATTATCAGAAGAAATTTCTGTCTTCCCTAATAACTCCCAAATAATCTCCACTACCCATTCCTTAAATTCTTCTCTCTTCAACAGATAGGTGGGAATGGGCCACTGTCTCTTATTTCATTACCCCGTGTTATTTTAGTTATTATTAATGCATGATCTAAAATAATCATTGGGTGCGTATCATGATCTTCAGTGAAATGCACGTTTTCCTTTGAAATGTAAATTCTGTCTAGCCTAGCCCAGTTTTTGTACCTTGGGGAATAATATGTAAATTCACTCTGAACTTGTATTACTGAATCCACATCTTCCATACCAAATATTTCATAAATTTCTTTAAAAATCTACCCTCCTTTGTTATATTTTCCTTTCTGGCTCTCTCAGACACATCTTCACTATTGCAAATCAAATTCCAGTCTCCACTTGTAAGTAATATTCCATGCTGAAAGGTGATTATTTCTCCCAGAATTTTCTTAAGCTCCATTATAGCAGTTTTTGGTGGAATATAAATACATGCCACTGTAATCCTCTTCCTTGCCAGTAACCCCATAGCACTACAAATCTACCATTAATGTCTTTTTTATCCTTTTCTATTACTATAGGAGCTCTTCATGACTAATATAAGTACTCCTCTTTTCCTTGCCCCAGGTATTCTGCTGTGTTACCATCTAGAAAACCTTTCTTTATCAAATTCACATGTTCACTTCTTTCCAAGTGTGCCTCCTGTAGCATAGCTATTTGAACTTGACATTTTTTAAATATAGTTCACTACTGTTTCTTTTTTGTATTTATCTTATGAGACCATTAACATTTAAAGACCTTGTAGAAAGCACCATATTCTTCAGAAATTATTATTCCCATCTTTTATGTATTACAGATTTTTTGTTAAATATCTAGTTCCAGCTTTTGCGTTATATGCTTGCACTGTTTGGCATGTTAAGCTTTTATACAGTTTCTTATCTCTGTTTGAGCCTGTCACTTCTTTATAGAACATTTTGTTTTATTGAAAGCCCTCAAACAAAAATACACACACACACACACACACACACACACACACACACACACACACACACACACACACACACACACACACACCAATACCCTCCTAAAACCTTTTACCTTAATAACACAGCAAACTTTGTACATCTTCAAATATTGAAGTTTTACCCTCCTAATAGGAGCAAATGTTAAAAATTTACAGCCATGCACAAACTTGAGCTTACCTAAAAGAAAGGTTATTCCTGCTAAGATGAATGGTACAGTTTGTGGTTCTATTAAGTGCTGTCTGGTTTTGGCTTATCTTTGTTAGCTGTCAGCTGGGGAACACTTGCTTTCAGAAAACATTTCTCCAAGCTATTTCTCTTTATCAGATTGTCTGCTAGAGACATGCGAACCTGACACAAAATTGTTTACTAGAAAAAAAGCCTTATAATATTCAATATTCTTTTTCATTTACTTGCTTTCTCTTAACACTTGTTAGTAGAATAAGCTAATGGCCTTAAACCTAGTCATTCCCCTATGCAAGAATGAGAAAAGACACACAAATTCTTTTGTCATGCCCTTTTAACCAGATCTTTTTTTTTTTATTATTTTATTATTTATTTAATTTATTTTTTTTCATTGTAGTGCCTACATTTCTTAAAACTGAAAAAGGAGAAAAAAAAACAGAGCACCTACTTAAATTAGTATCCATGTTGCACTTAAAATAACTGAAATAAAATAACTGAAAAATGTTACTTTATAACATTCAAAGAAAATCATGCACTATTGAAATAGTTTTATGAAGAAAACATGTTTTACTTGGTTAACTTTCTCCCTTCTCTTCTTCTCTCCCGAGTATTTTTCCAAACGTTAATGACATGAAGTAGGGCATATGCTTGAGTCCTCTACAAGTTTAGCAAAGTCTACAGAAGTCCAGTATTTCCAGATTTTCTTCTGTCATGTTTCACAGAAATAATTATTGCTTTGTAATCCCACATTTGTTAGTGTCAAAGTTACTGATTTTATTCAGCTAACGTTAATGACAAGAAGTAGGGCATATGTTTCAGAGTAACCAACAAGTCTGACAAAGTCCAGGAAAGTCTAATACTTCCAGATTTTCTTGTTATATTCCTGTTCAACTCTATTTCCCAAACCCTGTCTCTGATTCATTTCCAGTGTGCTTTCAATTCTTAGTCAACTTTCCCCTTATCAACCATTTTCCTTTGAAACACTAGAAAATGTTTCACTGGCACAGTATGTGATCTTAGAGCAATAAGCAAAATCTCCTCCTGTTTCACAGCTCACTTTTTGTTGGATAAACTTTTGTATTTCTTCTTTAGCACGTACTTCTATCAAAAAATGATTTTGTTCCTTGAGGGAAAAATATTTTGAAGATAACCGTGTACAACAGTTTGAATCTCATACCTGCTTCTTGAAATTCCCTGAATAATGGAATAAATTTACTCCTCTTCTGCCTAGTGTATAATTGAGTAGTCATTCTCCACAAATACTCTCCTGTCTCCCACTTTTAGTACTTTGTCCTTCTGCCACAGTTTTATCTGAATCAACTCCTTCTGCTGGTAAGATTGCATTTTACTAGTTAAGGTTTAGGTTGTTTTCTCATAGCCGGGTTTGGAGCATACACATGATGCCCCCTTTCAGTTAGCAGTTCCTTTGGAATACCAGTCCATTTGCTTGCTTGTGCTTTCATAAAATTAATAAGTCTGTTCCTTCCAGCTTCTCAGTTACACTAGAAAATCTCAAGTTTTCCTTATGCGATCTGTCCTCCAATTCTTTTATTTTTTTTTTTTAAACCTCTCTTGTGCAATCTCATATTCAACCAGTCTTTTCATTTCAGCCTCTGAGTTTTTCAGTTTTAATACCTTATCTGAATATCTGTTTAAAGCTTCTTTCATTTTTCCAGCATTTTATTGTTTGAATTCATATACTCCATCAGTCTTTCATTTATTTTAGTCAAGTCTGTATTCAGTTGCCTTATACTTTCCTCTAGGTTACCGGAAATCATGTCTGGAGCTTGCACTGCTTTTTGCTGAACAACTACAGTACTTTTCCCAGTCAGTATTTTTTGTAGCCGATTTTCCTTCAGATTCTTTCTTTTTTCTTTGTATCCAGGCAGTGCACTTAATAGCTAGTTACTGACATTTACCAGAAGTCTAGGTCCGCTGGCTTTCTCTAAGTTTCTGTCTTCACACTGGGAGAGCTAGAATTAAGCTGTCACTCAATGTGCAGCCATCTTGGAAGTCCTCTTTTTTTTTTATTTTAATCTTGGATTCGCAGATTAAAAAAAGATGATAGGTTAAACTAGGAGTACTTGGCACCTCCATTAGCATTATGTACTTGTGGTGCCAAGTAATATCTGCAGTTAATTGTTTTAAGTGTAGCCCGGACTGGGATTGTAGTATGTTTGTAAGGGGAAGAAATCATCTGGAAGAGGAATGGTTCATGTTTCAAAATTTGATTTGCAACATATCAAACTGCTTTATTCTAAGTATTCCCCATTTTGTTTAATGAAGCACAGAGAAGAGGAGCTGCATTTGAAGAAGGATTTAAGGGGGATTGTATCTGCTTGAGTGCATTTACATTCAGGAATTAGAAATCCTTGCATGTTTATAAACTCTGATGTCCTATTATATATAGATATACACTTGCATCAGCATCAAGTAGTTGATCTAATAAATATCATCAGTTCTGCCTGACAGTTGTAGTTGGTAATAGGATGCTTTTCACTTTTTGGATGTCTCAGCACAGAGATGGTGATATTAAGTTGTGTTTACGTTTTGCAGTACCAAACAATGATATTTTATTCATGTGTTTATAATGATATTTCTTTAAATTAGCTCAGCATGAATGCAACAATTATTCAATCATTTCTGTATAAATGGCTGCTTGTGTGTTCATGTTTATAAACATCTAAGTTTTACTTTGCTTTCTTAGTAGTGATTTTACAGTGGTAGTCAGGTTTACTTTTTTGGGATTGAAATTTTCAGGGCATTTAATTTCACATTTTACAGTTGCATGTTGGAAGTTGTGATTACAAAAGGGTTAGTGATATTGTGTGGCTGTTTTGCAAACAACTTTACCTTACATATAAAGTAGCATTCATAATTATGCTGGAGTTTTTTTAGCCATGGTTCTACAGACAAGAATTCGGGCCTTTCATTGGCATGGTGTGGCTGTCTGTAATCCTTGTTTTTGGAATAGTCGCTCTGGGTAACAGTGCATCATAGTCGCATAACCCACAGATGCTTGCCTTTACATTTTATAGTTTAGGTATGCTGTTAGTTGTAAACTCCCTTTCATCTTCATAACTTTCATTAATTCTTTCATTCTGTAATGTCCTCTTTATCCAATGTAGGCGCACTGGAGACAAGAATCTGTCCCAGTGCCTGGTGACTGTGCAGCAGAGAAGCTAAATCTGTGTAGAATGCCACTCTCTCAAGACTTGCTCACACCTGTTGGCAAGTTTGTAAGATCAGTAGTTCACTTACAGCATGTTAATGGGATGAGAGAAGAAGCTGATAGCACTTAGTATTAACTGACACAGAGTTAGGGAGGAGAGGTTGACTTTGCACAGAAGGTACCCCAACTGGGAACCAGCAGTGTTAGCCTGTGCAGCACTGTGATCTGTGCTTCAGGGCATGGTTGTTTTTGCTTTGTTTTAAGCCTGTTTGCCTTTTGACTCGTAATGCCCTTTTGTGGCTTGCCCATGGACAGTGTTTGCGATTCTCCCCAAGTGTATCACCCACTATAATGATGTCTTAAAGAAAAATGTAGCAGATATGCAGTCATTTGCTTCACCTTTAGTCCCATGTGGCACTCTTAGCTGCTGTGTGTGGCTGAAGTTTTGCCTGCAAGTGTCACTGATTTAGTAGGTTATATCCTATGCAAGTTTTCCCTCATTATGTTTTGAAAGGTGTAAGTTTCTGTGGATCCTAGGATAATGCTGTTATCTTGTAATGGAATAGAGCACTTCACTGTGAGCTTAGCTAAGTTGTGTGCATCCTCTAAGCGAGAGTTTGAGCTTTATTTCATTCATCCCAATAATACCCTTATTCAAATCTCTAGGAACAGGCAAATGAATGGTGCTTGCATGCAGTTCCTGTTGTCTCTCCATATTAATAGTAATTACAAAAGCATGCCTCACATTAAAACTATTGGCAATTGTCATCTTAAAGCTTACCTGTTGAGTGATGCATCTGCTAGTGACACTTCGCTTGTATTTAGTGTAGATAGTAAATAATTCATAATGCAGATGATCATAATTTTCATATTGTTGTTATCTCCTCAAGCAGCATGGATGCAGTTTATGCCTCTAATATAAGCAGTTGCTGTTTTAGTTTACTGCTTTACAGAATTAAAATTGAGTACATTTAGTATGATTTGCAAAATGAGTCTAACACATCCAGACATTGGAAAAGAGAATTTGTGCTGAATTTTGCTTTTTGTACTTGGAGCAAACCACTTTGTTAATTTAAATTTGTTTTAGAAATTACTCTTTTAAGCAAACATGTAAAGCCTTTAGGTGAAATAACAGTGTCATTATTCTTGCTGAAAGTAATCTAGCAAAGCTTTTCTTTTCATTAAAGTACAATGCAAGAAAAACAGTTGTCCCAGGCACCATTGTCTTATCAGAATTTAAGACCAGCAGATTAGAAGTAGCTCACAAGCTTCTTCCTTTCCCTTTGTGTCTTTTGTGTATTATAATCTTTGTATGGTATTTAAGATCAGAGAAGACTGGCTTTTGAGTCTTGCTTAGCATGTAGACTTGATGTTTAACCTACTGACAGCCAACATAAATGGCTGCTGAGACAAGTCTTTGAACATTGCATTGTCTTTTAATATCAATCAGTGCTTGGTGATGCTTCATCTCTTAATTAGATTTATTGTAATTGCATACTGCACTCCTGTGTGTGCCAGTCTTTGGAGGATGTTTTAAAACAAGGTCCCATCTGCCAAAATCGGTGATGACTCTGGTAGATGTGGGATTCCACATGGCACTTATCAAAGAGAATAGAGGAAGTTATTCGAAGCCATGGCCATATTTTCCTTAATATTAGTGCCCATTTCAGGTTACTCTTGAAAAGAGGCCGTTGACCTAGCAGGGCTAACTCATTCAATAAAGTGTTAATAAATGAATAAAATATTGTACAACACTTTAAGAAGAAAAAAAATGCAGTTTTGTCCATTGTCACATATGTATAAAATATTCAGTGCAACGTTCTCCCTCTGCGTAACTTGTGCTGTTCAGAACTTTTAGATTTATTTTATGATAAAGAAAAGAAATATTGAATAGCCCAATCCTCCGTGTCTGGGTGATTAAAACTCCTGTCAGGAATTTTTTTTCTAAAAATTACAGTTTTGATTATGTGGATTATATCATATCATCACAAAACAGCATGCTTTGTGATGGAAAAGCATTCTCTGCATGCTTATCATATGTTGCCCGATTCTGACTTGTAATGAAATAAGTGATACTGTTTAGAACAGCTGCTATTCAGAATTCATCAGGCAATATGAAATAATCACAAAGAACAAATTTTGCTAGCACAGAGCATGCTGTCTTGCTATGGGGATTACACAGTGCACTTCTTATAGAAAAAGTTTTTTACTACTAAATTCTGTCTACAGTTTAAACTATTCACCTGCACACCACTCATCAGATTGCGGAGTATATTTTATGTCAGAGTATGTCCAGGAGTGCTTCATAATCTAATGCAGTTCAGTAGCTGTATTTATTATAGCACAGTTTAATGAATATGTGCATTCTTTTGAGTCCAGCTAACATTTAAAAAAAAAAAAAAAAAAATTCCGCAGCACTGTCACTACAAAAAATCTTGGGTTAACTTGCAGAGTCCTCCACTTGCTGCTCTTATTTCATAAACAGTACAAACTCAGTGTAGCATACTGAGGCAGAATTTCTTTAGTTGAATGTTGCAGACTCTATAAAAGTCTGCTTTGATATTTAAAATCAGGCATGAAACTTGAAAAATTGATTGGAAGGGATGACATAGTACAAAAAAATGTTCTTGATTTAATAAGGTGCTTGCAAACATTTCATGCCTATCAGTTTTGGCACCATCTTGAGTAGCTGATGTGATGTATCTAGTGAATTGCATTAGCAGTGAGTGGCACTTTTGTTGTACTGTAATTGCGGGAAGATTAGGCATACAAGATTGCAGCTTTTATCATAACTTGTATATATTGTGGTTTTATGATTAATTTTCTTCACAATGCTGCAGTATGTTTAGTGTTTGCTGTTTTCAAAGTAAATAGTGTTTTGAACCTCATCGGGACTATTTGATTTATAGTATGCTTGAGTAGAATGATGTATCGTAACTGCTACTGTGTTATGGTACAAATGATGTGTATTTACCAAGCAGAATTTTGTCATTTGTCACTTTCCTCGGAAATGTTTTACTAGACTTTTCTCTTAGGTGAGCTGATTTTTGCAGGAAGTGTAATCAGAGAGAGATGTTATAGATTGCAAGTGTTCTATATTTTTGCTGTAGTTAACAGTAGATTTGCAGTGAGGAATTTGAGATATTTATGACATTTTTCTTACTCAAAATACTAGAGTAATTTGCTGCAGCCTCACTTCTTTATTAAAAAAGGTGATGTGAGTTTGTGCTTCGTCTATGCTACCTGCTTCCTCCCTGTATTTGAAGTGGAGGGGACTGGAACAGCTTGGAGGCATAGACTGCTGTTTTGAGCTTGCCTTACTAGCTTTTTACTCATGGCACACTGTAACTAGCACAAACACACTAATGCTTCCTAACTGGAAATAGTGTTTTTCTATAACTGCAAATTGATATAGACACCGTCTAATTATTGTGTGTATGTATCATATTTTTCCACGTATAGTTTGTAGACAGTTGATTGCCACAAAAAGGTGCTTGCACTTCTTGTTCCCGGTTTGTAAGCATTGTCTTACATCAGAATTCTTAGACTCAGTTCAGTGAATTGTAGATGATGATCTTCATGTTTCACTGTTGCAGTCATTGCATTTGGGTTATCTGCTTGTAGGTAGCCCTCAGTCGGCCTGATTAACAAAGACTTGGGTCCTGCATTGGTTGCTGTCCCTTCTTCCATGACGTCAGGGGTATAAAACATGCAGCCAACGCCATTACATCAGTCTTTCTTGCCATGCGGTGCCCGAAGCAGAAGCAGTTTGCAAGTGCCGGTCGGCCGACTCCTGAAATTTTCATTGTAGAGTTTCAGAACTGAAATCTTCAAGTAAAGCTAAGTACCCTGTTGGGGAAACTTTTTCTTGCTCCTTACCGATGTCAGTAAAAGTTTAATAATTGCATTACTTGTGGAAAGCAAATACCTCATAAAGATATTAATTCGTACTGTGTTCCTTGCCTAGGCCCTGACCATGACGTACCTTGCTGTCGGTTTTGTGCTTTATTTAATCAGCGCACTGTCCGTCGTTGGTGTATTTTCGCCTTTAAATATTTCGGTTCTCTGGTTAATTATCCAGAAATGTCATTGGTTAGCCATCCGACTACTGGGATTCCGAAAATATGCTAAGATAAAGACAGAGACAGGCCACTGAGGTCCAAAACTGCCGACGATGCTTCTCCTAAGCCAGTCAGTTCGCTGGTACTCAGTGAGGCGCTTTCGCAGCCCCTGATACCCGCTACTTCTGATTCGCAGGCCTCTACTGAGACCCATTCGGAGTCCGGTATGCCACAAGATGCTTCAACTCTGGAACTCGCGGATGTCTCTTCCTTGGATGGGTCCGGAGCCGCTGTGCAGGCACCGGCTTCTGAGGGTGTATTCAGGCCTACGGACTTGCATATTAAACCAACACCTCCTTTACTTAGGCCTAAATCTTGTTCCATGTCTAAAAAAAATGACGCCCAGGCCACATGCTCAGGCCTCTAGGCCTAAAAAACAAATGAATAAGAATGGTTGAAGATCTAATAACTCTAATCAGGGGTAGCCACCCCACCCCCACCCCCCCAAGAGGCCTAGGACTGAAGTTGATTATGAATCTTCTGATCAGGATTCTGTTTTTTCTGACTCTCTTGATGATCTGGATTTGCCCTTACCTACATGAGGATTCTGATGCAGAGGACTCTATTCCCTCTGCTTCCCCTCCTGAGGATTTTTCTTTTGAGGAAACCTTACATACTCTTAAGGGAACATTTCCACTGAGTAAGCCAAGATTTTTCTGATTCAAAAAAGAGGCTTAGGGATTTCCTTCTCCTACCTCAGCATAGGCCTTTAGCTATTCCTCCTGTACTAGACATTGTTGATGCTTTCTCAGAATCTAGTTTGGCCCCTGATTCCTTGCCTCTTGCTCCCAGAAAACCTGACCAATAGTACAGGGTCCCAGAGTCCCACAAGTTCCTTTTCAAATATCCTATTGCAGATCTAGAGACCATTTCACAGGGGCCCAAGGGCATTAAGGCTTTTACTGCTAAAAATCCTGCCCCTTCTGATAGAGACTCCAGGGCACTGGATTGATGGGTTTAAGAAGGTTTACACTTCTGCAGTCTTGACCATTAGGGCTTTAAACTGCCAGTTTCATATGTTAAAATATCAGCAACATGTCATTGGACTGCTTAAACAGAAAATGATGATTCCTGACTGGGTGGAAAATAAATAATTACAGGATTTAATGCATTCTGCCGAACAAGTTGGAAAACATACTTTGCAATGTGGTTTTGATTCATTAGAGGCCTCTTGCAGGGCTGCTGTTCTGGGTCTGTGCTCAGAAGGCATGCTTGGCTTAAGGGGCAGTCTTTGCCTGATCATGTTAAAGCTAAATTGTTGGATGTGCTCCTTTAAATCAGGACCGCCTGTTTGGCAACAAGGCTGAGGAAGTTCTTAAAAAGATGTAAGATAAAGCTAAATCTATGCAAACTGTTAAAGATTTTTTACAAGTTCAGCCTCCTAGATTTAGTAGGCACTGGCCCTTTAAGAATTTGTCCTTTCCAGTCCCTTCCAGGTCTTCTCAAGCCAAACCCAGACACGGCAAAAACCCCAGGTTTTGGTCCCAGGGAACTCTCAGAACTAAGCAGTGGGGGGCCTCCACTTCCAAGTGTGGGAATAAGACCCCCCCCCCATGGTAAACTGTCTCGGTGACTTCCTTTTAAAATTTCCAAGCACTTAACTGACTGCCCCTTTGGGGTGAAAGATTGCTCTTCATGCAAAGAATTGGGAACTCATTACCCAGGACAAATGGGTTTTAAATATAGTGTCCCAGGGATACCGATTTCACTTCCACACGTTGCCAACACCAAGTGGGTGGCCAGACCTACCCCAAATCAGTGGGCAGAGGCCCAAAAAAAAGTACTTTCTCTCTTGCGCATGGGGGCTATTCAACTGGTCACAAACATCACACCAAAAATTTAATGCAAAGCTTTCGAGTTAACCACCCTTCATCAGTACATAAAACATATAGAATCTTTCATTATTTAAATAGGGAGCCATTTAAGATCACATGTTACAGCCAGCCTAACATCATGAACTAACAATTAACTTTTAAAATGACCTCATATTTAACAAAACTGTTCAAAAAAAAACAAAAAAACTAAAGCATATATTACTTGATAAAACCATATGTATATACATATATAACATTAACAATAATATCACAATAAAAAGAGGAATATAAAAGAATTATTAAACATTTTCTCTTTGCCTTTTAACTAATACTGGTTTTAAACTAACTGCATTGTTCAAGCCAGGCTTGGCATCTGCCTGAAGCCTGATAATCCACTTATATTCTTTCAATTCCAGTGCATTTCATGTCACCTCCCCTATTTCCCATGTTGACTATACCTATACCCTAAGCTTGAACTTATGTATACCAGTGTTTTCAGAGATATGTTTACTCAATGCATTTGTCGCTACCTTCCTTCTGATATCAGATTTATGTTGTGTTATCCGTTCTCTTAATTTCCTAGTGGTCTTACCCACATAAAATGATGTACATAAAGTACATGTTGCTAGGTATACCATTGGAGTCGTATTACAATTTACGGGGGCTCTGAAGGTGAACATTTCTTTAGTTACAGGATACTCAAATTTATCTGTCTCATCATATATTTCACTACAACAACTACAATTATAACATTTTATAGTTCCCATTTTCTGTTGAGTTCTTTCTTTTTCCTCTTTAAAATCCTTGTAACATAATTTTGCTTCAATGTTTCAGAATTTCTATAGGAGAATTGTGTTTTTTCTCCTACTATATTTCTCCGGCATAGCCATTAAAGTAAGCCAGTTTTTCTCTACTATATTACATACATCTTTAGTATTAACATTAAATGTAGTGACATATCTCACCACATTTTCTTTTTTAACTAACAGCCGTGGTTCCTGTACTACCTCTCTACTAAAGATCGGCTTAAATCTCTCTATTCTACCTTTTTACTACATCCTCCTATATATCATTTATAACTTGTTCAGAATAACAATTCCCTTTAAATTCTCGTATCATTTCCTCTGCCTGAACAATGAAGTTACTTTCTTCAGTATTGAGCTTACTAGCCCTTATTAATTGTGCCCTCCGTATTCCTTTAAATGTGTGTGGTGCATGCATACTACTCCTACTTATATATCTACAGATATTTGCTTCCTTTTTATATATTGTAGATTCTATTTTTTCTTCTTTCTTATATAATTGGATATCTAAAAATACTATACTTTTCCTCTGATGCTGCCATCTTAAACTTTAAAAACTCTGTAGTACTATTTAAATATGTGATATAATTCTCGAATTCCACCATATTACCATCCCATATTAAAAAAACAATCCTCTACGAACCTTCTATAAAACTTTACCTTAGTATTTAGCTCATTTACCTCACTAAAAATAAATTGTTTCTCCCACTGATATAATACCAAGTTGGTGTATGTTTGCTACTGGGGTGCCCATTTCTACCCCAGTTAACTGCAAATACGGTGTTCGATCAAAGATGAAAACATTTTTTGTTAATATTATTTCTAAAAGTGCACATATGTTCTCTTTCTCTGGCTTGCATATTAATTTCATTATTAAGAAAATTGCGTATAGCATCCACACCATATTCATTTGGAATTACTGTAAAAAGATGTAATATCCAGTGTTACAAAAATAAATTTCTTACCAACATTCTCAACATACCATTTATATAATTCTAATAGGAAACTATTCGTATCTTTTAATGTACTAGGACAATTGTCTAAAGATCTTCCTAATTTCATTTGTAAATACTTTGAAATCGGTTGAGTTATCCAACCACCCCCTGAGACAATAGGCCTCAGGGGTGGATTATCCAAACATTTATGTATTTTAGGAATGCCATATATTTGCGGTATTCTAGGACATGGCACAGAGAGAGAGTTAAATAAATCAATTGTTATGTCATCATTCAACTGTAAATCATATTGACATCTGAAATGCATTTTCTGACTTCATTAGAACTTATTACTTTAAAGGTCATAGTATCATTCAAAATACTTTTTAAAACTCTCCATGTATCTTTCTTTGTCCATTATTACTACTGCACCTCCTTTGTCTGCTTGCTTAATTATTAGTCTATCATCATTTTCTAACTCCCTTAATGCTTCAAATTCAGCATAAGATAAATTATACATTTTCTTCGTATTCCCTTTAGAATAAAAAGCTCTCAATTCTTTCTCAACAACATCTGAAAACGCAATCAAGACCGGACATATTAGAGGTGTAAAGGTACTTAACTTTTTGCAAACAGGTGTATATGAATCTACTTCCTTAAGTAATTTCAAACTTACATTTCTTACAAATAATTTCAAGTCTGTAATCGCCTGCACAATGTTATCAGCGGCATTGGGTATAAATTTCGCGCCTTTACTTAAGTTCTATTTGGGCAACAGTCAGTATTACTGTTGAAAGATTAACAGTACCTTTCATTATTTGTGTCAACGCTGAACCACTTTGTTGTGAACTTCAGGGCTGTTGCTCTTCCTCTTCACCCCTGCCGTCATTTGTTGCATCTGCCGTTGTTGTGCCCGACCCCTCTGTGATGATTTTTGTTGTATCAGTATCTTCTCCTGCTGTTTCAACTGAAAAGGTGAAAAAGAAGTAATTTCACTCTGTATATCTTTACTACTCGATGAACATTGAGAGTTAGTGTTCATTCACCCTAGGACATGTACCATTCCTTTGATTTTCTAAAGGAGTCTCCCCTTAATCTGTTTTGCCCTTTGAAGATGACTCTAATCGCTGATTGGGTGTGGCATGTTTTTGAATTTGCACATGCTCCTTCTGATTGGACAATTGTTCCACTGTTGACTGTATCGCCCCAAAAGTCTCTAATTGATCCAAAGAACTTTTAACTTTACCCTTTTCTTTGGAATCCATATTACTACTTTTAGAAAACCAGCTTTGGTTTTCATTTCTCGGCCACGAGAAGATGTGTCCATTCCTGAAATCATTAACATCTCGCAGTAATTTATATTTCTTTTTAGATTCCAATTTAGTATCAAGCAAATGCAGGCAATCTAGTACTGCTTGATGCATCTCGCTGGAACTTGTATAGCAAGGCATATTTAAAATATATCATTTTCCAACTTCTCTATTTCCTCTAACAATTTCTTTTCAGTTGGTTCAAAGAAATTATTCATAAGCTTCATGTAATCTGCACTCAACTTTAAGTTGAGCTGCTGCCATTGCACAAGGAGTTCTGTATAAGTGTTTGCATACGAGGGCATTTTTAATATTCTTAGCCCTCGTTGTACTACACCCAGCTCCAAATAAGCCTGAAGGCTTAACTGCTGCCATTGGAGCTGTTTGTACATTTGCACCTTTTTCTCTAAGGTCTCCCAACATTTTCCTAAAATCCTCTGTCTGGTCAGCGGTTACCAACGATGGAGGTGCATTGAACACCAACTGTAATAATGGGTTATTCTGCAAATGTAGAAGTCTCTTTACCGAACCCGTTGGTTCTCTCACCACAGTATTAGGAACTCTAGATAAACTCAACGCTGGCTGAAACTCTCCCTAAACTTTGACGTACACAGTACTAACAAACTCCAACAATCAAAATCACAGGCTATACTGCACAAAATAAGTCCAATCACAAAACTCGCCCCAAAAATTTAATGCAAAGCTTTCCGGGTTAATCACTCAATCTATCTATTCTACCTTTTACTACATCCTCATATATATCATTTATAACTTGTATTTACAAATGAAATTAGGAAAATTTTTAGGCAATTGTCCTAGTATATTAAAAGATACAAATAGTTTCCTATTAGATTTATATATATTAAAAGTTACCATTTATATAAATCTAATAGGAAACTATTTGTATGTTGAGAATGTTGGTAAGAAGTTTATTTTTGTAACACTGGATATTACATCTCTTTTTACAGTAATTCCAAATGAATATGGTGTGGATGCTATACTTAATTTTCTTAATAATGAAATTAATATGCATGCCAGAGAAATAGAGAACATATGTGCACTTTTAGAAATAATATTAACAAAAAATGTTTTCATCTTTGATAGAATGCCATATTTGCAGTTAACTGTGGTAGCAATGGGCACCCCAGTAGCAAACACATACTCCAACTTGGTATTATATCAGTGGAAGAAACAATTTATTTTTAGTGAGGTAAATGAGCTAAATACTAAGGTAAAGTTTTATAGAAGGTTCGTAGATGATTGTTTTTTTAATATGGATGGTAATATGGTGGAATTAGAGAATTATATCACATATTTAAATAGTACTACAGAGTTTTTAAAATTTAAGATGGCAGAGGAAAGTATAGTATTTTTAGATATCCAATTATATAAGAAAGAAGAAAAAATGGAATCTACAGTATATAAAAAGGAAGTAAATATTTGTAGATATATAAGTAGGAGTAGTATGCATGCACCACACACATTTAAAGGAATACTGAGGGCACAATTAATAAGGGCTAGTAAGCTTAATGCTGAAGAAAGTAACTTCATTGTTCAGGCCGAGGAAACGATACGAGAATTTAAACGGAATGGTTATTCTGAACAAGTTATAAATGATATATATGAGGATTTAGTAAAAGGTAGAATAGATAATTTAAGCCAATTTTTAGTAGAGAGGTAGTACAGGAACCACGGCTGTTAGTTAAAAAAGAAAATGTGGTGAGATATGTTACTACGTTTAATGTTAATACTAAAGATGTATGTAATATAGTAGAGAAAAACTGGCTTATTTTAATGGCTATGCCGGAGATTAAAAATATAGTAGGAGAAAAACCACAATTCTCCTATAGAAATTCTGAAACATTGAAGCAAAAATTGTTACAAGGATTTTAAAGAGGAAAAAGAAAAACTTCAACGGAAAGTGGGAACTATAAAATGTTATAACTGTAGTTATGATATATATGATGAGACACATAAATTTGAGTATCCTGTAACTAAAGAAATGTTCACCTTCAGAGCCCCCGTAAATTGTAATATGACTTAAGTGGTATACCTAGCAACATGTACTTTATGTACATCATTTTATGTGTGTATGACCACTAGGAAATTAAAAGAACGGATAATAGAACATAAATCTGATATCGGAAGGAAGGTAGCGACAAATGCATTGAGTAAACATATCTCTGAAAACACTGGTATACATAAGTTCAGGTTTAGGGGTAAAGAATGAGTGGATTGTGAGGCTTCAGGCAGATGCCAAGCCTGGTTTGAACAATGCAGTTAGTTTAAAACCAGTATTAGTTAAAAGCCAAAGAGAAAATGTTTAATTCTTTTATATTCCTCTTTTTATTGTGATGTTATTGTTAAATGTTATATATGTATATACGTATGGTCTTATCAAGTAATATATGCTTTAGGTTTTTTTTAAACATAAAGTTTTATTAAATATGAGTTCATTTTAAAAGTTAATTGTTAGTTCATGATGTTAGGCTGGCTGTAACTTGTGATCTTAAATGGCTCCCTATTTAAATAATGAAAGATTCTATATGTTTTATGTACTGATGAAGGGTGGTTAACCCGAAAGCTTTGCGTTGCATTTTTGGCGTGATTTTTGTGATTGGACTTATTTTGCACGGTACAGCCTGTGATTTTGATTGGCTATTCAACTTGTACCAGAAGATGAAAAGGGACAAGGTTTCTACTAGAGACTTTTCCTGGTACCCAGAAAAGACAATTCATGGTGTCCTATCCTGGACCGGTCTACTCTAAACACCTTTTTGGAGATTCCAAAATTCAAGATGCTGACTCTTCACCAATTACTTCCTATGCTAGGCAAAAATGCCTGGTTGGCAACACTAGATTTAAAAGAAGCATACCTGCACATCCCAATCAGGGAATCTTGCAGAAGATACCTACACTTCAAAGCAGGCTACACACACTATCAGTTGCACTGCCCTTTGGCTTATCTACTGCGCCCAAGGGTATTCACGAAGTGTCTAGCTCCAGTTATTGCATTTTGCAGGCAAAGAAATATTCAAATATACCCATACCTGGATGATTGTCTAATTCCGGCAGAAAGCCAGGACATACTTTTGAATCATCTGGCCTTTGTAAAAAGGGTTCTAACTTGTCTGGGGTACGCCATAAATGAAAAGAAATCACACCTGGTACCCTGTCAACAAATTATATTCCAGGGAGCCAGCTGGAATACAACTTTTGTTCTGGTTTCTACATTAAAGCTATCCATGTTTTAACCATCTGGGTTCAAGTGCTTTTGTGTTGGTTTTTTGAATACAACTTCCCAGATGGCTTACCTCATGCCAGAAAAGCAAATTTATTTGACAACCTACTTCAAACAAGTGGCCACAAAAACCCTGCTATCTGCAAGACAAATACTGCAAGCTTTGGGGTTCATGGCCTCCTGCATTCTTCTAATTCCATATGCAAGACTGCATATGAGGAAACTACAGTGGTATCTTAAAAAGCCTATGGTGTCAATATTCTTTAGACCTAGGAACAATGATTCCTATCATATCTTGCCTACGCCTAGAGTTCCTTTGGTGGCAGAGGCCTGCCACCAAAACAAGGGACTACCTTTCACCCCACCCCCTGCTGCCCAAACCCTAAACAGATGCATCAGACTATGCATGGGGGGCTCACCTGGCAGGGAAGTGTATTCAGGGCAAATGGAACCCAAGTCAAATGCACCTGCATATCAATCTAAAAGAAATGTTGGCTGTACAGAATGCGCGGACAGCTTTCAAGGACCACATTCTTCCAGGACAACTAATGGTAAATACGGACAACACCACTGTTATGTGGTACATAAGCAGGGGGGTACACATTCTTAACCCTCTGCAGACTAGCCATGGCATTGTGAAACACAGCCTTGAGCTACCAAGTGCACCTACAAGCTCAATTCCTGCCAGGAAAATTAAATACACTGGCAGACGGACTAAGCAGAAATCTCATGGACCCACACAAGTGGAAACTGGAATCAAGGATTTTCAACATGTCGACAAGTAAATGGGGGAGCCCAGATATAGACCTGTTTGACTCTCCCCAGAACTACCAGTTGGACAAATTTTGCACAAGGACTCCCCACAAACAAGCCTGGAAAATGGATGCTCTGCCCTTCAGCTGGAAAAACCTATCAGTCTATGCCCGCCCCCCCCGCCTCTGCTCTCCAAAGTACTACTAAAAATCAAATTGGACAAACCAAGGTTGAATTTGATTGCTCCAGACTCGCTGCGCCAACACTGGTACCCCATCTTGTGCAGTGTGTCATGGTTATCTCCATGGCACCTTCCTCAGACTCCTTCCTTGCTGTCTCAGTAGGAGAACCAGATTCTGCACCCTCAGCTTCCAACACTGAACCTTGCAGCCTGGCTAATTACTTAATCTCTCCTTTACCATCCCTCACCAAACGTGTGATGGATATCATTTTAGAGACAAGGAGGCCTAGTACTAGAAAATCTTATGCTGAAAAATGGAAAAGATTCTGTGCCTGGAACCAGTCTCAAGGCATGAGCACAGCAGCGCCCAGTTTACCTCAGATTTTACAATACTTAATGCTTCACAAGGGCCTGTCTTTTTCCTCCATTAAAATCCACGCCTCAGCCATTTCAGCTCTGTATAACACAGAACCTCCCCTCTTCTCTCATCCACTGCTCAAGCAGATGTTCTTCGTGTTTCACTGTTGTAGTCATTACATTTGGGGTAATCTGCTGGCAGGTTGCCCTCAGTCGGCCTGAATTCCAAAGTCTTTGGTCCTGCGTCAGTTGCTGTCTCCTCTTCAATGACGTCAGGTCGTCAGGGGTATAAAACATGCAGCGGACACCATTTTCCTTAGTCTTTCTTGCTGCGCAGTGCCCGAAGCAGAAGCATTTTACAGTTGCCGGTCGGCCGACTACTGAAATATTAGAGTTTGAGTTTCAGAACTAAAGTTTTCACTAAAGCTAAGTACCCCGTTGGGAAACTTTTCTTGCTCCATACCGATGTCAGAAAAAGTTAGTAATTGGTATTACTTGTGGGAAGTAAATACCTCATAAGGATTTCCATATTCCTTGCCTAGGCCCTGATCACAATGTACCTGGCTGTCGGTTTTGTGCTAGATTTAACCAACGCACTATTAAATGTCAGTATATTTTTGCCTCAAAGTATTTTGGAAACCGATTTAACTACCCAGAAATGTCGTCTGATAGCAATCAGACTACCGACCGGAGTACGTAAAAAACGCAAAGAAAGACAGAGAAAGACGGTCTAGGTCCAAAACCGATGAAGAAGCTTCTCCTAAGCCAGTCGCTGGTTCACTGGTACTCAATGAGGGCCTTTCGCAGACCTGGATACCCGCTACTTTCGAGTTAGACCCCTACCGACACCCATGTGGAGTCCAGCATGCCGCGAAATACATCCGTTGGTCCAATACTTTGAGTTATTTCCCTCGGATGGGTCCAGAGCCACTGAGCAGGCACCGGCTTCCGAGGGTGTATTCAGACCTCAACATTTGTATATCAAACCAACGACAGCTGCAAAACCAAAAACAAAAGCAACTTCTCAAACTAAAAAAACTGACGCATGAGCCACGTGCACAGGCCTCTCTGCCTAAAAAACAGATGATCAAAATGGCCGAAGACCTTATTACCTTGATCAGGGGTAACAATCCCCCTCCAGATAAGAGGCCTAGGCAAGACACTGATTATGAATCTTCAGATCAGGTTTCTATTTCTTCTGATTCGGAATTGTCTATACCTCCCTATGAGGATTCAGATGCAGAGGAGTCTATACCATCTGCATCACCTCCTGAGGATTATTCATTTGGAGAAACCTTGCATGCTTTGAGGGAGCATTTTCACTGTGAGATTCAAGATTTCTCAGAATCAAAAGAGGCTCAGGGATTTCCTTCTCCCTCAGCACAGGTCTTTAGCCATACCCCCTGTTTTAGATATTGTGGATGATGTGTTTTCGGAGTCGAGCTTGACCCCTGACTCTCCTCCGGCTCCCAGCAAGCCTGACAGATATTACAGGGTCCCTGACTCATAAACTTTTATTTAGAAACCCTGCTGCTGATCCTGAGACTATTTCACAAGGTCCAAAGGGAGTTAAGGCCTCAACAGCAAAAAATCCTACCCCCTCTGACAGAGATTCAAGGGCACTGGATAGATGGGGAAAAAGGTTTATACATCTGCTACCTTGGCAATTAGGGCCTTAAACTGTCAATTTCATATGCTCAAGTATCAACAACATGTTATGAGATTGCTGAAACAGAAAATTATGTTGATTTCTGAATGTGCAGAAAATAAGGAATTGCAGGAATTATTGCATGCAGCTGAACAGGTTGGAAAGCATACTTTGCAATGTGGTTTTGATTCTTTAGAGGCCTCCTGCAGGGCCACAGTTACTGGATCTGTGATTAGGAGGCATGCCTGGTTAAAGGAACAGAATTTGCCTGATCGTGTTAAAGCTAAATTGCTAGATGCACCTTTACAGCATGATACTCTGGTATTAAGGCAGAAGAGGTTTTAAAGAAAATGGCAGACAAAACGAAGGCTTTGCAAACTGTAAAATACTTCTTACAAGTGCAGCCACCAAGATTCAGTAGACAACGGCCTACAACAAATTGGTCCTTTCCTGTGTCAGACAGAGCTCAAAGGGGCAAATCCAGACGCCCTAAGGGTTCCAGATACCAGGCGCAAGATTCGTACAGGTCAAAGCAATGGGGCGCTTCTACCTCCAAATCTGGAGGAGATAAAGCGCAAACCTACAGAAAACAGTCCCAATGACTTCCCTCTACCTGCACCAAGCACTTATCTTTTGGCAGCTCCCTTAGGGGGAAAATTAGCACTTTTTGCTCAAAATTGGCAGTTGTTAACCCAGGACAAGTGGGTGCTAAACATAGTATCACAGGGATACAGATTCCATTTCCATACTCTGCCAATGGCAAACGGTTGGCCAGATCTGCCAAAAAGTCAGTGGGCAGAGGCACAGAAACAGGTTATGTCCCTCATGGATATGGGGGTCATTCAGCCAGTACCAGAACAGGAAAAAGGACAAGGTTTTTACTCGAGACTGTTCTTGGTACCCAGAAAGGACAAGGCCTGTCGGCCAATACTGGATTTATCGATTTTGAACACATACCTGGACATTCCAAAATTCAAAATGCTGACTTTGTAGCAGCTTCTGCATATGCTGGGCAAGAATGCCTGGCTGGTGGCATTAGACCTAAAAGAGGCATACCTGCATGTCCCAATAAGACTATCGTGCAGAAGATACCTCAGATTCAAGGCTGGCTTAATGCATTACCAATTCTCTGCACTGCCCTTTGGCTTATCTACTGCGCCCAGGGTCTTTACAAAGTGCCTGGCACCAGTAATTGCATTTTGCAGACAAAGAAGTATTCAGATATATCCTTACTGGGACGACTGTCTCATTCAAGCAGAGAACAAGGACATTCTTCTTCAACACCTGGCGTTTGTGAAAAGGCTTCTACCATGCCTAGGGTACACAATAAATGAAAAGAAATCACAACTGGTACCCTCTCAAAAGATGACATTCCTGGGTGCAAGCTTGAATACAACTGCCCAGATGGCTTACCTCACACCAGACAAGCAAATGCAACTGACTATTTACTTCAAACTGATGGCAACAAAAACCCAGTTATCTGCAAGACAAATTCTGCAGGCTTTGGGCTTCATGGCATCCTGCATCTTACTGTTTCCATATGCAAGACTGCATATGAGGAAACTTCAGTGGTACCTAAAAAGTTTATGGAGTCAACATCGTCACAGTCTGGAAACAATGATTCCTCTCATTCCCTACCTACAACAGGAGTTTCTATGGTGGGCAAAGGCATGTCACCAAAACATGAGACTGACCTTCACTCTACCCCCTGCCAGCCAAACCTTAACAGACGCATCAGATTATGCCTGGGGGGCCCACATGGCGGGAAGATGCATTCAGGGCATATGGCCCCCAAAACAAATGCATCTACATATCAACCAGAAAGCGATGCTAGCTGTTCAAAAATGCCCTAACAGCCTACAAGGACTTACTTCATCCAGGACAGTTACTGATAAAGACTGACAACACCATGGTCATGTGGTATATAAACAAGCAGGGGGGCACACACTCATACCCCCTTAGCAGATTAGCCATGACACCGTGGGACACAGCTTTGACTTACTAAATACATCTTCAAGCTCAATTCCTGCCAGGAGAGCAGGATACTCTGGCAGACGATTTAAGCAGAAACCTTATAGATCCCCAGGAGTGGAAACTAGATCCACAAGTCTTCAGCATGATAACAAAGAAATGGTGGAGCCCAGACATAGATCTATTTGCCTCTCCTCAAAATTATCAATTGAAAAGATTCTGCACAAGGACTTATCACAGACAGGAATGGTAAGTGGACGCCCTATCCTTCAGTTTGAAAAACCTATCAGTTTACACCTTTCCTCCTCTGCTTCTTCTTCCTAAAAGACAGACGAGAGAAACCAAAGATGATACTACTTGCCCTGGACTGGCCCTGCCAATGCTTGTACCCAATCCTAAGTAACTTGTCACAATGCCCAGCTTAGACCTTACCTCAAAGACCTCAACTACTGTCCCAGCAAAACAATCGGATCCTGCACAATCCACTCCAGACACTGAACCTGGCAGCATGGCTGATCATGTAGTTATACAAGCAACACCTCTCAGTAAAGCTGTGATAGATGTCATTTTGGAAGCCAGAAGGCCTAGTACTAGAAAATCTTATGCTGATAAATGGAAGAGATTATGTGCTTGGAATCAAGCACAAGGAACTGATACAGCAGAACCAAATATTCCTCAAATATTACAATACGTGACTGAGATGCTTGACAAAGGCCTATCTTTTTCATCAATTAAAATTCATGCCTCTGCCATTTCAGCACGTTACAATACAGATCCACCAATCTTTTCTCATCCTTTACTAAAGCAGTATCTTGGAGGAGCCAAACATCTAAGGCCTCCTAGAAGATCACCAATACCTGCATGGGACCTCAATTATGTGTTGGAAAAGCTCACCCTGCCTCCATTTGAACCAGCTGCTACCGCTGATATAAAGTTCTTATCATGGAAAACAGCTCTGCTACTAGCAATTACTTCAGCAAGATGAGTTTCAGAGCTACAGGCCCTCATGGCTGTAGAGCCTTTTATCATATTTTACCCAGACAAGGGTGTCTCTGTGGACAAATCCTACATTTATGCCTAAGGTGGTTTCCAGTGTGCCTCTTAACCAGACTATTCATCTGCCAACCTTTTATCCAAATCCGCAGAACAAGGGGGAGAGAATTCTGCACTCCTTGGACGTGCACAGACCGCTAAGATTCTACTTGAGCAGGACTAAAGCTCTAAGAAAAACAGCAATTACTAGTGGCATATGTTGCAGGATCAGAAGGAAAAGCTATTTCAAAGCAGACTATTTCAAAGTGGGTAAGCTACTGCATTCATTTCTGCTACTTACACCATGGTAAACCTGTGCCCAAGGGCACTGGGTCTCATTCCACCACAGCTGCAGCTACTCAGCAGCCTTTCTCAGAGGAGTACCAACCAAAGACATTCTAGAGGCTGCTACTTGGAGTTCTGTTCACACCTTTACAAAGCATTATCATTTGCCTCGCTACTCTAAGTCCAGGGTAGGCGTTGCCACTGCAGTTCTGCAGGGCCTTATAGCCACACCTAATGCTGTTTAGCTCCAGCCACCCAACCATAGCTTTGGGATTCTACCCAAATGTAAAACAGTGAAACACAAAGAACATAGTACAGTTGTGTAGACTTACCATAAATGTAGAGTGTATTCACTGTTGCAGTCCAGGTTACCCTTCCGCCATCCCCCTTTCATTCTGGAGTTTATCTTTCCTGCTCTATCTTCTACAACCTATGTGGTGTATTTGCTTGTAGATGAAGGTAAAGTTTATATTGATGCATGTATTTACATATACATATTTTTGCTACCTTTTTGGGGGCACCTGACATCTGGGGCAAGAAAAACTAGGAAAACTGCGTTGGCTGCATGTTTTATACCCCTGACGACATGGAAGAGGGAACCAACCGACACAGGACCCAAGACTTTGGAATTCAGGCCGACTGAGGGCAACCTGCCAGCTTATTACCCCAAATGTAATGACTGCAACAGTGAATACACTCGAACATCTACATTTATGGTAAGTGTATACAACTGTACTTTCCTCAGAGGGGCCAAAAATTTGAGACCACCCAGGAGAACGCCAACCCCAGCCTGGGACCTTAACTTTGTCTTGGAGAAACTCACTTTACCTCCTTTCGAGCCAGCTGCTACTGTAGACTTAAAATTTCTTTCTTGGAAAACAGCTTTCTTTTTACCAATCACTTCAGCTAGAAGGGTATCTGAATTACAGGCCCTTATGGCAGTGGAGCCTTTCATCATCTTTCATGCGGACAGGGTGTCCCTCAGAACCAATTCATCCATGTTATGTGGTCCTATCTCGCCTCCATTATTACATGTGGGTTCGAAGCCGATCCTCTGCTCCGACTTGGCCACTTAGAAAGCCTGAAAACTTCTGATTGGCTCGTGGCTAATAGGTATCCCATGACCCATGCGCACATTCCCCAGATCTCGTTTGCTGCGTCTTCAGTCGGAATCTTCTTTTGGTTGGCCGTGGCGAAGTGATTTAGTTCTTTATTATTCTGCTTGTTAGAAGTTTTTAACTGTGTGTGAAGTGCTTTTCTTTTTTGCTGTTAGCCTTATTGTGATAACTGATTGTGTCAATTTAACCGGATTTGACTTTTTCTGCTATAAAAGTTTGGGCCTGTTGGCCTTTTTTGTGTGTCTTCCCGTGAGTGTGTTCTTTTGACTAAACCATTTTACTTAGAGGTATTAGTCTGTTCCCTTTTCCTTTACACTGTTCGTTTAAGTTGGAGAACCTAGAAAAACTTCCTGTGGTTGTTTGTGGTGAGAAATAGGGCGAGATCTGTTTAAGTTAGAGGATCTAGTTCCTCTCCTGTTGAGTAAGTGTGTTGTCTTTTCTCTTCATTCACCTGTATTGAGACTGCCATTATGTCTAAAGAACACAAAGAGCATAAACAGTCCAGATTTAAAAAGTGTACTAAATGCTCTCAAAAAATGTCCATCACTGATGGACATAGTATCTGTGTGTACTGTTTAGGGGCCATACATCTTCGAGACTTGTCTCTTTTTGCCATTCCTTTAGTCCTAGTGTGCTCCAGGAATGGAAGAATAAGTTGATTCTAAAAGGCTTGTTAAAACCTTCTTTCGCGGAAGACTTAGCCAGTTCGTCATCCTCTGCTAGGTCGCATTCTTCCAGTAAAGATAAGGGCAAGACTTCCAAAAGGCCTTCTCCAGCCTCAACTTCTGTCTCTGAACCTCCACAGAAGTTACGTAAATCGGAGATGGCCTCTGTCTCTTTGGCTCCACTGCCCTCGGAGCCGATCGAGATTCTGGACACGGACATTGCAGTATCAGCACCCAGTGCTTCGGTGCCTATCACTAGCAGTCCTCTTCAGTGCCGGTCTACAGACATTCCACCTGGTCTCCCTTACTTTAAAATCACCTATGTTACAGAGAGCGAGGTCTCCAACACTGTCCTCCAGGAGCTTTTCTGAAGAAGACATCGAGAGAGTGGCTCTCAAACTCCTTAAGTCATCAGCCTTGCCAAAATTTTTAACAGCTCCGACCATTTCTGTCTTGGAGCCGACTCCTGTTACCGACCCTGCTCTTTTTCCTCCTCCAACCCAGATTGGGCCTTTGGAGTCGATGCTGTCAGTACCAACTACAGTGGTGTCCTTGGCTCCAGCAACCTGGGTGGTTGTCTGAGAGCCGAGCCCTGCTCCGACACTGTCTGTGCCGTCCGAAGTGTCTAGGGTCCGAAGCTCTTCGGTCGGGCCCAAGGGGGGACACTTGGAACTGAACCTCTTCAGTGCCTAGTCTTCCTCTTGGTGTGTCGACCGGAGTGAGCTCGGACCCTACATCATTCTCAGAGCCGATTCCTTTGGAGCCATCAGCACCTACGCGCTCCTCTGAGCCGGGGTGTCATTCGGAGCTGGAGGAATAATTTTTTGTGAAGATGAGGAGCATATTGGATAGTTCATCTGTACCACGTAGGAGTACCAATGCTATACTCCCTCATGCGCTGACTACGGTCTTAGTGTCTTCTCTCCACCGGGATGGTAAAGACTCACAGCCTCAGGACCCTCGTTTGGGTGGTCCCCAATCTTCCGAGACCTCCCCAGAAGACCCCACTGAGGAGCCCCCTCAGAAGAGATCATGTAAGAGGAAGCATGTAGACTCCCCTGATGAGTCTGTCACATCTGACACTGACCTCGATGAGTCAGAGGGGTCCCCTAAGTTGCCCTCTGAAGATGTCTCCTTTGCAGACATTTTTGGAGATCCTCAGGCAGAGAGGCAGCTTGACCCACCGTTACCCCTTCCAATGAGGAGTCTGTGTACCTGAAGGCTTTTGGGTCTCAACCCTCAGCTTCATGGGTGTCTCCTCCATTTGATGACTTACTAGATCTCGTGAGTCAGAAAGAATGGCAGACTCCTGATGCCATGGAACCGGTCCCCAGGAGGCCGAATACATTTCTGTCCGCCCCCAAGGACAAAGAGTTTTTATCTAAGGATTTACCTGTTGATGCCATGGTGGTGGCGGTGGCCATTAAGAAGCAGCTAGCAGAGACTTCTATCCATCCACCTAATAAGGAATCCCGAAAGATGGATAGGTACGGGAAGCGTATCTTCTCTACAGCGGCATTTACACTCCTATTGCTGAACTATCTATCACATTTTACAAGACTTCAGAGAGATCACGTAAAGGAGTTAGGAGATGCTCTTCAGGGTACCGCAACTGAAGCAGTCCCATCTACAGCGTCTGTTCAGTTGGCTACCCTCACATCTATTAACTCTTCCATGCGGCTGATCTCATATGCAGCTGATGGTGCGGGTAGGGCGGTGGGTTCAGGAGTCTCATTAAGGAGACATTCATGGATGCGTCTGTACAACTTTGCTGAGCCTTTCAAGTCTACATTCACCAATGCTCCTGTGGACAGATCCTCTTTTTTTGGACCCAAGGTGAAAGATACCCTCACCAGGTGTGAGCAGGAAGGAAAGACTCTCTCTGCTGTGGGAGCCTGTTTTACCATTCCTTCTAGACCTTACCCTAAAGGTCAAAAGAGTGGCAAAATGTGGTTCAAGAAATCAGAGACCTTTCCAGGACACACAAGGTGATTCCTCCTTCAGAGGCAGGGGAGGAGGAAATAATGGTAGACGTCACCCTAGAGGCAGGGGAGGCCCACAAAATCAGGGAGGTCGCAATTCCTTTCGAGACTGTCCCTATTAGTGTTCCTGATGTGGAACCCGACTGTGCGTCTCTGGAGCAGGTTGGGGGTCGCCTGTCCTTGTACCCAGAAGCCTGGCTAAATCTCACTCGAGACAAGTGGGTACAAGACATTATTACCAGAGGTTACTCTATACCCTTTTCCCATCCACCACACCCTCCCAAAAGGATCCCAGATATACCACCGAATCACGGGTATCAAGCGGCTATAGAGATAGAAAAGCTGCTATTAAAAAGAGTCACCCCAAAGGTCCCAGCAGACCAGACAGGATTCAGAACATACT
Organism: Protopterus annectens; assembly: GCF_019279795.1. Taxonomy (NCBI): domain Eukaryota; kingdom Metazoa; phylum Chordata; order Ceratodontiformes; family Protopteridae; genus Protopterus; species Protopterus annectens. The sequence continues at coordinate 538,127,240 of NC_056729.1, read as the reverse complement.
CCAGGTTCTTTTTAGTTCCAAAAAGAACAAGGGACTGGAGACCTATCCTAGACCTCAGCAGGTTAAGCGAGCATGTAAAGAAGTCCAAGTTCCAAATGATCACTCTACAATCCATTCTCCCTTTGTTGGGGAGAGATAGCTGGATGTGCTCAATAGATCTCCAGGATGCCTACTACCACATAATGATGGACAAAGCATCCAGGAGCTACCCACGCTTCCGGCTGGGAGCCAATCATTACCAGTTTCGGGCGCTGCCCTTTGGTCTCACCACAGCCCCCCGGGTGTTCACTAAGTGCATGGCAGTAGTCACAGCTCATTTGCGGTGTTGGGGAATCCGTCTTTCCATACCTGGACGATTGGCTCCTGACCACCACCACCAGGCATCGCCTAATTCAATCGAGAGATTACACAATCAAGCTCTGTTCCCAGTTGGGAATCTCGATTAAACTAGGAAAAATCCTCTTTTGCCCACTCAGTCCATAACTTATATAGGAGCAAACATAGACATGGTCGAGATGACAGCCAGACTACCTACAGACAGAATAAAGAATCTTGTGCAACAAATTTACAGGATACTTCCCCTTCAGAGAGTCAAAGCAAAGGTGGTGTTGCAGCTTCTCGGAACTATGGCGTCAACCATAACCTTGGTACCTTTAGCAAGACTACATATGAGAATACTCCAATGGCTCCTGTCATCCCAGTGGTCGTTTCAGTAGTTGCCTCTACATCAGATCCTGATTACAGATTCTTGCAAAAAGGACCTACGCTGGTGGATTAAGCCAGGTCATCTTACCACAGGGACTCCCTTTGTACCGCACCAACCCATTGCCACTGTGACCACGGATGCCTCTAAGATAGGGTGGGGGGGCATTATCTTGGCAGGACTGTCCAAGGCACATGGCAAGAGCAGGAGGCCCATCTGCATGTCAGTGTCCTAGAGATGAGGGCGGTGCTTCTAGCGTTGCAAGCACTTCATGACTTTCTCCCTCTAGGGATGATAGCTATCCAGACCGACAACATGTCGGTCGTCTGGTATCTAAGGGGGGACCATATATACCCCTTATGTTAAGAGGCCATGCAAGTTTGGGAGTGGGCGATTTCTTCCCAACGCTTTCTCATTGCAACGCACATCCCGGGGACTTCCAACATAATAGCGGACAAGCTAAGCAGGGAATATTGTTACCTCACGAATGGTCCTTGAACCAGAAAATAGCCAGTATGATCTTTCACAAGTGGGGACAACCCTGCTGCGACCTCTTTGCCAGTCCCATCAACACCAAATGCAGCACCTTTTTCTCTCTCATCCCCCCTTCCGGGGGAGTCTCCAAGAGATGCACTAGTCCATGATTGGCCCCCGGGACTCCTTTATGCCTTTCCTCCTTTTCCACTCATCCCCAAGGTCATACAGAAAGCAATGCTGTTGGGAAGCAAGATGATCCTCATCACTCCTTACTGGCCTCATCAGATTTGGTTACCTTTTCTCGGGCCTCACCTGTTGGACTGCCCATGGACTCTGGACCCAGTGCCAGACCTCCTGACACACATCGGGTTCTCTTCACCCCAGTCTCCACACTCTCAAACTGACAGCATGGCTGCTCCAGTTCTGTCACTAGTCAGGCTTCATGATTGACTCCAGCTGCAACTCATATTATTACCTCTTCACACAAGCCTTCAACCAGAAAATTGTATCACAGTAAATGGAAGAGATTTTCCATATGGGCACGTAATAGAGAAGTTGATCCATTTACAGCTCCCATTACTATTGTTCTAGAGTTTCTTTCAGAACTCTTTCACCAAGGTTCAGCAGCTGCTACACTCAGAGTTCAACTAGCAGCAATATCCAATTTTCATGTGGGGATTAATTATTCCAGTCCTATGTCTCACAAACTGTGCACATCCTTTCTTAAGAGTTCCATGATGTTAAGACCCCCTGTGCAAGACCCCATTCTTCCTTGGGACCTGAATCTAGTTTTGTCTAGACTTACTCTGCCACCCTTTGAACCAGCCCATAGTTGTCAGTTGAAATTTCTGTCTTGGAAGACTCTTTCTGGTAGCAATAACCTCAGACAGGCGAGTTTCTGAATTACAGGCTCTGTCTGTTAAACCTCCATATTTAATTTTTCACAAAGATAGGGTCTCTGTCCGGACCAACCCTTCTTTTATTCTTAGTCTGTTCTCAGTTTCACTTAAACCAAACAATTGAATTGCCAGTGTTCTTCCCCAATCACTCCAATAAAGCAGAGTATACATTCCACCAGTTGGATGTACACAGGCAACTACGTTTCTATGTCAACCTGACCAAAGAATTTAGAAAATCAGAACAGCTGTTTATTTCCTTTGCTGTGGTGAGAATGGGCTTGCCAGTTTCCAAGGTTACACTTTTGAACTGGATCTCTAGTTGTATAGTTCTCAAGGAAAGGAGTTACCCTTTAAAGTCAAAGCGCATTCCACCAGGTCCTTCTCTACTTCTGCTGCTTTCCAAGCCAGGACACCTGTTGACAGTATTTGTGCAGCAAAAACATGGGCTTACCCCCTCATACCTTCATTTCTCATTATAAATTGGATTTAACTTCCAGGGGTAGAGCTTTGTTTGTTCCTCGGTACTCAGGAGTATCTTCCAGTGAGCCACCCATTCAGGATGCTAGGGACGCTGTCCCACATGTAATAATGGAGGCGAGATAGGACTGCATAACAGAAAGAAGTTATGCACTCACCATAACATTCCATATATGTAGTCCATCTTGCCGAACATGATTACGAACCCACCCACCAGCCCCCTTCCTGGAGGATCTGGATACAGTTTTTTTTCTTTTTCTACAGTGGTTTTTGCCACAAGGGCTCCTTTTTATTACAGTTTATTCTTCCGGACCTTTGTTCTTTTTACTGTCTTATTCTGGTGGACTAGTAGCAAACAAGATCTGGGGAATGTGCACATGCATCATGGGATACCTATTAGCCACGAGCCAATCAGAAGTTTTCAATCTTTCTAAGCGGCCGAGTCGGAGCCAAGGATCAGCTCCGGACCCACATGTAATAATGTTTGGCGAGATGGACTTTATACCTGGAACGTTATGGTGAGTACATAACTTATTTTTCATACCCAAGGCGGTATCCAGTGTGGCTGTTAATCAGTCCATGCATTTGCCAACCTTCTTTCCCAATCCACAGAATAAAGGGGAATGGGTACTGCATTCTTTAGATGTGCACAGACAACTTAGATTCTACTTGGACAGGACTAAACCTCAAAGGAAATCTGAACTGCTGGTGGCATTTGCTGCAGGGGCAGAGGGGAAGGCTATTTCAAAGCAAACCATTTCTAAATGGATAAGCCATTGCATTCATTTCTGCTATAAGCACCATGGAAAACCTATCCCCTAGGGGATCAGACCTCACTCCACCAGAGCTGCATCTACCTCTACAGCCTTTCTCAGAGGCGTCCCTACCAGGGACATCCTAGAAGCTGCTACCTGGAGTTCTGTCACCAAGCATCATCATTTGCCAGTTTTCTCTAAATCCAGAGCTGGCTTTGTCACTGCAGTCTTGCAGGGCCTTATAGCTGGCCCTAATGCTATCTAAACTCCTCCTCCCAACCATAGCTTTGGGAATCTACCCAAATGTAATGACTGCAACAATGAAACACGAAGAACATAGTACAGTTGTGTACACTTACCATAAATGTAGATGTTCAAGTATATTCACTGTTGCAGTCCTGGTTACCCTCCCTCCAGCCCCCTAACTTCTTTTGGCTATACCTCCACTTTCCTTTACTATGCTTTTTTGTTGGAGGTACATCTTTGTGCCTTTGTTTAATTGCTTCCCATTAGGGGGGCACCTGACATCTGGGGCAAGAAAAATTGATGTAATGCCATCGGCTGCATGTTTTATACTCCTGATGACCTGACGTCATGGAAGAAGGGACAGCAACCGATGCAGGACCCAAGACTTTGTTAATCAGGCCGACTGAGGGATACCTGCAAGCAGATAACCCAAATGTAATGACTGCAACAGTGAATACACTATAACATCTACATTTATGGTACATGATCACAACTATACTTTCTTCATGTTTCACTGTTGCAGTCCTGACGTCTGGGATTTCCTACTGTGAAAGCCCTTGGCAGGCCCAACTACCAGAGAAAAATCTCCCTCCTCCACAGGCTGGAGGATGTCCTTACCAACGTCAGTATGCTTGGGTATTTAGGGAGCCAGCCAGCATCATGATCCCAGTCTTTTCCTGCCATTGGAGCTCGAAGCAGTGTTTCAGTGCATTAGTCAGTCCGCACCAGAGAAAAGTTGTCTGAAAGCGAGTGAGGTTAACAATTGTTTCTGAAGATTCCACACACAGACTTCCATTCACTTTTTTACCTGTTTAGGCCTAGATCATAACATACTTAACTGCTGTTTCTGTGCCCATTTCAAGTCTAGGGCTATTAGGCATAGGGATGAGAAGCTAGGCACCTTATTCTCACATCTAGTTCTCACTGTCCAATAGCATCCACCAGTTGTTCGAAAGTTGAGCTTCATAAGAGCAAGAAGGATAAAGAAAAGAGACCCAAGCTTAGGGCCTCGGACGACAGTTTTTCTCCGTCAGCCAGTCCTCCAGGGCTTGTGATCCCTGAAGAAGGCGAGGTGCTTTCGTAACCCACTTCTGCAGCTGAGGTCATAGTGCAGGCCTCTGTTGAGACCTGTTCAGAGTCCAACATGCCATCAAGTCCCCTCGACTTTTGCACATGCCTTAGCATTTGGATCGTTGGTCGAGTCTGGGGCTGCTCAGCAGGCCTCTGCTTCCAATTAGCATGCTCCTTTGCAGCGTCAGCATATACTGGTTATTCATTCTTCCAAAGAGACTGGCATCAGAGTTGCGGATGTTTCTAGGTCCAAGGCCAGAGCTACCCCAAAGAAGGGAACTTCCTTAGGACCTATGCTCAGGCCTACTGGCTGCTATTCACAGGGATATCAAAATGATGTGGTCAGGTTAGCTTAAGACTTACTGGTCAGATCTAGACACCCCTCATTGAGTCTTCTCCAGGGGAAAAGAAAAAGGGATCCTACCCCTGAAGTATTTTCTGACCCCTTTGAATCGGATGAGGATTCTGACCAGGAGGAGTCTGTTTCTGATAAATTAGGTCAGGGAGGGTCCTTTGAGAATTTAGATTCTGATGAAAACCTGCTGCTTCTCCCTCTTGAGGACATTACTTTTGGAGAAATTCTTCATCCCATGAGGGAACATTTCCAGTGGGAAGTGTAGGATTACCTGCCATCCAAAAAGAGGATCATGGGGTTCCTTTATTGCCAGAGCACAAGCATCTTGCCATTCCTCCCATTTTAGAGGTTGTGGAGGTAATTTTCTTGGATTCATCTTTGCAGGCTTTAGGAAATTTGGCTTAAAAGTTCTTGGATGGACCAAACTTTCTCTTTGTACTCTTGGTCTGCCTACATACTAAGTCAGTTTCCCTTTACTGATGATGGCAGCTACCAAATGTATTGCCATTGGACATATCACAGTAACAAGACTGCATCAGATAATTTATCATACAATACATGGGAGGCGTGAATTGATTAACAAGATATATATAATACATGGAGACTGTCCTTCCAGCTCATTACACTTCTGTCAAACAAACGTCATTTTAATAAATCATTACATTTCTGAAATGTGTTTATCAAGGTGTCTTCATAAAAAAAAAAGTGTTCCTGTACAGCAGAAATCCTTACAGCTGCCTTATGTGATACTGAATCAAATCCACATTCTACATTATGGCTTCCTGTCTGTACTACAGTACCAATGCATTCTAAAGGAATGCAAGATGCAGTAGGTCACCTCAGAGATGACATTTAAGGTCCTTTTACATAGCCTTTTAGCCTTTTGCAGTGGTGTGAATCCTTCAACAGTGTTTCTGTTAGTGCTTGTTTCAAAACTACTCATATAAATGTCAAGTTCAACATGTGAGTGCAGTTTAAATTGATTTTACCTCAACATACATATTTCACTTGGAAAAATCGCAAAATTTCAAACAGGGAGTCCCAGGGTAACTGTACCAAGTACAGGCAGTACCATAAACTTGTCTGAAGACTTATAAACTGAAGATGAACTTGTTATACCTGTTTATGGTACCTGCTTGAAAGATATCAGGAGCAGAGCTGGAGGGGGGTGACACCTTTACTTTCTTCCTAGATGTGCTGCAGCCACAAGAAACAGCAGGAAGCATTTCAAATTGTTTGGAAGATTGGAACCCTGCTGGTTCAATCACAGTGGGAGACATTAATATGCCATGGCCCTCTTTTGTTTCCATTGAAAAGATGAACAGACAAGCTGCCTTTGGTTCCTACCAACTCGTTCATGCCATTCCACAAATTGAGAGAATTACTGATCTGGCCATCTTGCTTGAGTAGGACTTTCTAAAAAAAAGTTCTTAATAGACTTTTGAGATGGGCATCTTGCCCCCATATGTTAAGTGACTACCTACCTCCTGTCTCCTTTCAGCTTTTCCCAGTTAGGGGTCGCCACAGCGGCTCACCTGTCCGCTCATGATTGGCAGTGGGTTTTTACGGTGTTGAGTTGCCAGCCCGGCGCCCAACCTTCCACCGAAGGCACACACACACTCACACCTAGGGCTAATTTAGAGTGTCCAGTCCACCTACAGCATGTCTTTGGGATGTGGGAGGAAACCAGAGCACCCAGAGGAAACCCACGCGACCACAGGGAGGACATGCAGACTCTGCACAGAAGGAACCCCAGCTGAGAAACGAACCGGAGAACCTCTTTCTGTGAGGCGGCAACGCCGTTGCACCACCGTGGCCGGCCATAAAAATTGTAGCTTAAGACCAAAGTATAGTGAAATTGAATGCCCTTGCTGCAATTCCTGTTATCTCTGAAGCAGTCACTTTAACAGACTGGCTGCTGATCTCCCTTTGCTTACATTTGGCTGGGTGGATAAAATGCACACACTAGCACACCCTCTCCTTTTTGAGTTTAGTCATAGTTTGTACTTCAGAGTGGACTACCAGCCATTGTTTTGCTTCATCCTCACAAACATCTCTTATTCTTCTCGGTTTTCTTTTCTGGTATCCATGTTTGTTTGTCTGCTTACCTCTCAGAGCAAGACCAGCAATCCACATAATGGGGGGTGGAGGCTCTCAGAGGACATGAGGGTAAACCAGTACAGCAACATCATGACTGTTGTTAAAGGCTGTTTTGTGTCTGTCCTGCTGTGAGTACCACTGTGTGCCCAGGTGTGATGTGTATAAAGAGTAAGTATGCCTGTGAAGTGGCAGTTTGCACTTTGTCTATGAGGTACGTACCTTAAACATTGTACCAATTCCAATCTGTAAAAGCATATTTTAGCTGGATTCAAACCCTTAATCAGCTGTGTTCTTTATCCAGACTCACTGTACTTACTCCTTATGCCACATAAATAATTTGTTCCCACAGTCTTCCTACAGTACTGGAGCCCCACATTTCCACCAGGAGATGCATTTATAAGCAGAAAATCTTCACCTCCCCAGGATAGGTGAACTGGCACAATCCTGCTTGAACACCGCACCCTGACAACTACTGTAAGACCTGGCCAACTACTGCAATCTGAGTAATTTGGTTTCTTCCCTGTGTGCATACAAAACTGGCTCAGATCAGCAGCACTTCTAAACTTCCAGAAGTATGTGTTAAAGAGCTAGGGCGAGCCCCAGTTGCACTGCATTGCTAGTCACATAAATATAAATCTGGCTGTGGTGCGCTATGGTGCGCATCATCATGGAACTCATTAACAAAGATATTGGGAACCTCCAAACACTTGACACGACCCAGTTCGGCTTTGTTAAGGGCAGATCATGCCTACTAAACCTGGTTGACTTCTTCGAGACAGTCACCAAGGCCAAAGACGAGGGAAAGGTGGTTCACACAGCCTACCTTGATCTCACCAAGGCGTTCAACACCATTCCTCACTGGGGTATTATAGAAAAACTCACCAGCCTGAACATAAACCCCTACGTCACAAGATGGGTTGCCAGCTGGCTTACAAGACAGAACTCACACGGTAAGAATAGCGGGCTCCAGGTCTGACTCTAAACCAGTCACAAGTGGTGTCCCACAAGGCTCTGTTCTGAGACCCCTACTGTTCGGCATATATTTCTCAGAAGTACAGGCAAACACAGGAGGACTATGGCTAACCAAGTTCGCCGATGACTGCAAACTGGGAGCCATAATTGACCCTCCAGCTGACACGGACATCCTTTAGAAAGGCCTTACTGAGACAGATACCTGGTGTCAGTCATGGCCTCAAGCTAAATGCAAAAAAATGTATAGTCATCACATTTGGGAAAAACAAAACACCCACGAATTACCACATAGGTGGCAGCCCCCCTTAATACAGAAGAGGTAATAAGAGATCTGGGGACCCAGGTAGATAGTAATCTCTCCTTTTGACGATCATATTGCCAGAGTAGTTAGGAAATCTTCTATGTGGCCCATCTAATTACTAAGGGTTTGCATCTAGAAATAGAGGTTATAGTGCCCCTCTACTTGTCACTCATCAGACCCATCATAGAGTACAATGCCCCATTTGGGATGTACCTCACAAGACACTTCCAACAGCTGGAAAGACCACAAAAGCACCTCACCAAGAGAATGACTGGCCTCAAACATATGTCCTATGCAGCCCGACTGAAAAAACTCCAGCTGCACTCAGAGGAATATCGCTTACTCAGAGGTGATCTCTGCCTGATTTACAAAGCCATGTCCAATTCAGAATTGATGGACATGCTCCACCTAAAGAAATCCAAGTCACTGCGAGCCACGCGCTGTATTGAGCTAAACCTCGCCACAACAATAAATAGAACATGCTGGAGGGATAGATTCCTGTCACAGAGACTCCCCATGCTTTGGAACAAAATTCCTAACTACATTAGGCAGAGCCCCTCACTATCACTCTTCAAGAGAAGCTTTGATGAGTGGATGGGTAACAGAAAATACACTCCTGGGATCACTTCATTGGCTCTGCTTGACAGAGGCTCAGTTAATTAACCAATGGGGCGGCAAAAGCTGACACACTTTGGCTAGGCTTAAAAATGCCCTCGAGCAGATAGCCTAGTACCTACCTATGAGCATACCTACCTATGAGCATACCTTTATATTTTGGAAGTAAAACAGAATATTTCCTGCTGCAAAATGTGGGATATCATTCTATGACAGAAAACTGTAGACCCACTAACGTTTTTGTCAAGCTATTGTAAAAAAAAATTGTACATGTCCCAGTTATTGCCCAACTTAACATGAGATTGCATCTGAAATACAACATAGTTTCAGAAAGGACAGTGGTGGTGATACAGCTTTAACAAAGCATAGCAGACACTGCTGCAAGACAAATGGACAAAGGTTTTTCCATTAATGTTATGTTAGACAAAGGCTAGTCCACCAGTGTTGCATAACTTAATGGCACTTGACACACTCCTTCATTCAACTGGTCAATGAGAAGGGATAAGAAGATTTTATTGTATACTTTTTAAGGTGATTCATCAGCTGTGTGACTACCTGGCGAGTGCTGTATGCCAAGAATGGTAGCCTGAACCATACCCACTAAATTCAAGATATGATGTCAATTTTCATTTTATCCTTGACATATGGGTTCTGTTCCGATATTGGAACTGACTCTGCCGTTACTACAGCTCATGCAGGCCAGAAATACTCTAGCTTCACCTCTACCCACAATTCTTCTCTCCCCAGTTACTTCAGATCTCCTTTGCCGCTTTTCTAGACAAGGTGCGTCCGCCATTGCTCTTGAGCTATGTGCATTTTTCTAACTTACTTTTCAGATTTTTCTGTTTTTCTGCTAATATTGCCTTGCAATTTCTGTATTTTTCTCTAAATACTCATTTTCTTTCTACTCTTAGTTTTTGTACATCTCCCTTTTCTGTACACTTCAGTGTATCTTGAGCCATCATCGTTGGTGGTCCCTTTCCTTCTTACTCTTACTCTTCTTTCCTTTGCAAAACAAAATTCCTATTGAGTATCCTTTGAGTGTGTGTTGTGTCCTCTCCTTTTTGGTATAAGTGTGGTGTGTGCTTTTTACAAGCCTTTTTTGTTATGGCTGAAAAACCCAAGGGTCCCTTTGGCTTCAAGAAATGCCAGAAGTGCAGCCAGAAGATTCCACTCTCAGATTCGCACCTTTTGTGCATGTATGGTTTGGGTCCTGTTCATTTTTAAGAACATTGTAGTATTTGCCACAGCTTTAGTCATAGGGCCCTTGTTGAAAGGCAAAATAAGTTAATCCTAAAAGGTTTGATTCTTTCTGCCTTTAGAGAGGCCATATCTGCTCATGACAAAAGTAAAACTGATGTGAAACAGCACCTCCTTGGACCACCACAGAAAACCGCATACAAAATTAATTTAAAATAAACAACAAAACCAGTTGAATTAGTGCTTTCAGGCTTTCACCCATCTTAAGATTCTATTCGCATAAAGATAAAATCAAATTAAATAGTCCTAATGACTAATGGAATCGTAAAATCAAATCCATACCTTCTAGGTGTAACCAAAGCCTGGTTCATTAAGGTTCATCAGTTATGTAATGTCAGTAACCAATCAGATTCAGTATCTAAGTCATCGCTTTCTGAGAATTGGTTTCAGCAGTAAAACCACATTCAAGCCAGGGGACATGGATCAGCAGTCCATTTTGTCTCAAATTCAGTATAATGAATTATGTCACCACCCTTTTGGTCTTTTACCAATTATAGCACCATGAAATTAAAACCATGTCCTGGATTGCACATGACATGGTATGCAGTAGCACTTCGTTTAACCTTAAGTTTAATATCGTTGACATCTTGCACTATGCATTCTTTTAGCATCCTGTTTGTTTTTCTGATATAGAAACCATTACATTTGGTACACTTAGCCAAATATATCCGATACTTGCTGTGACAATCTGCAAATAAACTTGGTGTGTAGACTCTAGCAGTGACAGGGTGTATGAAAATATTGTCCCGACTAATATATTGACAAGCTTTGCATCTCCTACAGCAAAAGGTACCTTGACTGTCCATTACTCGGTTACCTCCAAGTGCCAGTCATACTTCCCAGCACAGTAATCTCTTTAAATTAATATTATTCTTAAAATTGAATAAGGGTTCATCAGTAATCCAATGTTTTGAGTTTTTCATCAGTTAATAACATTTTCCAGTTATCTTTAATAGTAGTGCATATTTTCTCAGTATCACTATTATACTGTAAAAGTACTCTAATCCTGGTTTCTCGCTGTCCTGCTTTGGTAATTCTTGACCGATTTTATTCTCTGTACAGAGGATCAAATGTCAGGAAGAACTAGCAAATTTAGCACAAAGATTTAAAGCACAGGGATACAGAAGTCCTGATCTATATGCTATTGCACAAGTGGGACAGCTTACGTTTACCAGAGGCAAGCCTTGGTACAGTCCCTGTATTGAGTGTACAAACAAGTCACAAGTAATATAAAGGGGGACTCCAGAATTAAAGTAGTTTTACAGTATAATAGTGATATTGATAAAATATGCACTATTCTTAAAGATAATTGGAAAATTTTATTAACTGATGAAAAACTCAAAACTTTGATTACTGATAAAACCCTTATTCAAGTATTTTAATAATAATAATAATTTGAAGACATTATTGTGCAGGGAGGTACGACCGGTACTTGGAGGTAACAGACTAAGGGGACAAGCAAGGGTACCTTTTGCTGTAGGAGATGCAAAGCCTGTCAATATATTAGTCAGGACAATGTTTTCATACACCCCGTTACTGCTAGAGTCTACAAACCAAGTTTATTTGCCGATTGTCGCAGCAAGCATCTGATATATTTGGCTAAGTGTACCAAATGTAATTGTTTCTATAGTGGTAGAACAAACAGGATGCTAAAAGAACGCATCCTGCAACATGTCAATGATATTAAACTTGAGGTTAAATGGAGTGCTACTGCATACCATGTCATGTACAATAGAGGACATGGTGTTCATTTAACATTTGTAGCACCATGAAATTAAGACCAAAGGGGTAGTGACATAATTCATTATACTGAATTTATTGAAACAAAATGGATTGCTGATCTACGTGCTGATCACTCCCCTGGCATGAATGGGGTTCATGGGTAGGTACTAGGCTATTGGCTCAAGGGCCTAAGTAAGCCTAGCCAACAAGGTTCCTTGGCTTATGCCACTCATGTGCCCCTGTCGAGCAGAGCTACAGAAGTGATCCCCGGGGTGTATTTCATATTTCCCATCCTCTCATCAAGATTTTTCTTGAGTGCTTATGAGGAACTTTGCTTGACATAGATGGGTAGCTTGTTCCAGAGTATAGGAAGTTTCTGGGACAGGAATCTATTCCTCCAGCATGTCCTGTTTATTGTGGTGAAAAGGTTTTGGTCCCTAGAGCGTATAGCTCGGAGGGATTGGGATTTCTTTAGGTGTAGCATGTCCAACAGCTCTGGGTTTAACATAGCTTTGTATGTTAAGCAGAGATCTCCTCGGAATAGGCAATATGCTACAGAGAAAAGCTGGAGTTTTTTGAGACGGTCAGTGTAGGGCATCTGTTTGAGGCCAGTAATTCTCTTTGTCAGGTACTTCTGAGGCCTTTCCAGCTGCTGCAGATGTCTAGTGAGGTACATTCCAAAAGGGGCATTGTACTCTATAAAGGGTCTAATGAGTGCCGAGTAGAGGGGAACAATGGCCTTTTTTTTTTTTTTTTTTTTCCCTCCTGGATGAGAACCCTTTTGTGATGTGTGCTACATAGAATTTCTTGACTACTGTGGCGATTTGATTATCAAACAAGAAACTACTGTCCACCTGGGTCCCAAGGTCTCTTATCACACATTCGGGGTTAGGTAGACTGCCGTTTATGTGGTAGTTCATGGGTACAGAGTTTTTACCAAAGGGGATGAAAGTGCACTTTTTGGCATTGAGCTGGAGGCCGTGCCCTGACATCAGGAATCTGTCTCAGTGAAGCCCTTCTGTAGGATGCCCACATCATATGGGGACTCGACTGTAGCTCTTAGTTTGCAGTCATCTGTGAACTTCATTATCCAGAGGCCTTCTGTGTTAGCCTGAGAAGTAGATATCAAACAAGAGAGGTCCCAGGACTGAACCCTGTGGTACTCAACTTGTCACTGGTTTGAAGTCTGATTTGGAGTCTGCAACTTTTATACTGTGGATTCTGTCGGTGAGCCAGTTGGCAACCCATCTTGTGACATAGGGATTTATACCTAGTTTAACGAGTTTAGCTATAATTCCAGAATGGGGGATGGTGTTGAAAGCCTTGGCGAGGTCAAGATAGACTGTGTGAACCACCTTACCCTCATCTACAGCTTTGGTGACTGCCTCAAAGAAGTTTCTCCGGTTCAGAAGGCATGATCTGCCTTTCACAAACCCGAACTGGGTGGGGTCCAGAGTTTGGCGGTTAACCAATGTCTTTGAGTTCCATGATGATATGTTCCATGACCTTGCAGACAAGGCTCGTCAGGCTAATAGGGTGATACTTCCCAGGATCAGTGGTGGCTCCCTCTTTGTGGAGTGGGATAACTGTTGCTGTGTGCCATTCAGTGGGCACAAAGCCTGACGTGGGACTATGATTAAACATGGTGCTTAGGTGGGGAGCCAGTTTGTTCTGAAGTTTGTGTAAAACGCAGCCTGGGATGTTGTCTGTTCCCATGGATGTTGTGTTTTTGGTTTTTGAGTGTGCAGCTTTTACCTGCATAGATGTGATTACAGGCACTCTTCATTCTTCCTGTATAGATATGGGCCCTTTAGGGTGTGTGTGGGGGGTAAACCTGGGGTTAGGGGGGGTAAACTTGGGGTTAGAGGGGGTAAACTTGGCACTGAACCTATCTGCCAAGATGTTGGGCAATGTCAGTTGGTTCTGTAATTTTCATGCAGTTGTGCTGTAACTCAGAGCAGATCTGGGTGTTGCCATTGAGATTCTTGACATAGCTATAGAATGCTTTGTGGCTGCCCTTAGAATCAGTGGCAATTTTGGATTCATAGCTAGCTTGGGAGGAATCTTATAAGGGATCTTGGCTTCTTATGGAGGCTGACCAGAGAGCTCCTCCACTCATGGGATTTTACTCCCTTTTGCAACAGTTTCGTCCTTCTGTTGTAGAGTTTTTTTTATGGCAGGGGACCACCAGATTGGCTTCCTTTTTTTTGGAGGCTACCGTCTTGGTTCTGTTTGGGATAGCACAATCCATGCACTCATGCAAGTGCTTATAGAGTGCATTTGTGTAGGATTCAGCAGTCGTAACTGTATTGTCCATCTGCATGGGTGTCCTGAAGTTCACCACTTCTGTCTTAAGAAGCATGAAGTTGGCTTTGGAGAAATATTTTTACTGTGGTTTCCTTTATGGTGGGTGGAGGCGGGATGTCGATATCTATGGTGATTAGCATATTGTCGGATCTGACCAACGAGGAGTTGACTTCAGGTGTGGAACACCGGTCACTCATGTTGGTAATGACTAGGTCTAGTATATTGTTGCCCCTGGTGGGGGTGTGGATAAGTTGATCCTGGGCATTGGAATTTATGAATTCCAGAAAGCGTTGAGAGAAGGAGTTGGTACAAGAGTAGTTTTCCCAGTTAATGGTGGGGTAGTTGAAATCGCCCATTATTAGGGTGTTTGGTTGAACCCTAATATTTTACAGTACATCAAGAAAAGAGGAGTGGGAATCCTGGGGCATGGTGGGGGATCTGTAGCAAGCTACAATTTGGATTGCAGTTTTGCCCAAAGTTAGTTGCATTTGGGTAACCTCGGATGCATTATGCTGCACAACTAGCCTGGAGGTGTGGATAGCCTAAATGAATGTGGACACACCTCCGCCTTTGTTGTTCTGGTCCAGGTTAGAGGGCCAAAAATTGTGGTATGAGTTATAGCCTGGTAGTGCAGGGGTGGTCTCTAGAGCCATGAACCAGGTCTCAGTCACTGCACAGATATCCCTTCTCCATTTTAAGGAGTGCCTCAAGTGAGTGCATTTTGAGATTTAGACTTTTAACATTGAGTAATATTACCCTCAGTTTTTGCTTGCCTGTTCCTGTTAGTGTTGAATTTGTCATTTGAACCTTGCCTAGAAAAGGCAGTATAGGGGCAGCAAGACCAGGGGTGACAGGTGTAGGCCATCTGTGGCAAAGCATTGTGGTCTGTCGACCATGTCGTCCTAGGCAGACAGATACTGTATCCTCTTAGAATGACACCAGAAGGTTATCCAGTTGTTGAAGTCAATCATTTTGTTCTTGTACTGCAGTACCATTCTGGGTGATGGCTGGAATGCTACTCAGGGCTAGGGTTATACCTGCCTGGGCTACAAGATTGGAGAGCTCTTCCATGTCTCTTTTCATGTAGTCCAGGGAGGTACATCTCAGGTCGTTCACACCAACATGGGCAATGACAGAGTCATATTTGTACTTGTTGTTGAGTGTCCAGAGTGCATGGGTTATGTGGCGGATCCTGGCACCTGACAGGCAGCTGACCGTAGCCTTCTTTTATCACTGAAACCAATTCTCAGAAGGTGTAGACCTAGATACTGAATCTGATTGGTTACTGAGATGGCATAACTGATGAACCTTAATGAACTAGGCTTTGGTTATGCCTAGAAGGTGTAGATTTGATTCTGTGATTTCATTGGTCATTAGAACTATTTAATTTGATTTTACCTTTATGTGAATAGCATCTGAAGAAGGGTGAAAGCCTGAAAGTGCTAAATCTACTGTTTTTATAAATTTTGTATGCTGTTTTCCATGGTGATCTAAGGAGGTGTAATTACATATTACTTGCTGTTTTACTACTTCTGACCTTTGGTGTTCCTGAGTTTGTTCGTTTTCCATTTCTTTGCCTTCCTCCTCACCCTCCTTGGAGAAGGCTAAAAAGAAAGACTGTACACTTATCTCCTTCGGCACCGATGCATAAAAAACCTAGATGTTCCTAAAAGCTCGATGGGTCTGATGGATACCAGGTCCTAAGGCTTTGGTACCAGAAAAATCATTGACACCGACCACTGCTGCTGATTCTAAGGTTTTGAAGCTTAAGTCTTCATTATACCAGCAACTTCACTCTTCGGCTCAAGAAGTATTGTTTCCTGATTCTTCCTCGACTACATTGGCATAGAGTATTGATATGGTAGAGCAAGAAGTTTTGCCTAAGACAACTTATTCCTTATCATTCGATCCTTTTGTGGGTGAATTACCTGAGGTTTTTCCTGCAAAGGCCTAAATCACCCTCTCTGTTTGTCCTTTCTACCAAAAGTCTTACAGAAGTTGACATGGAGAGGCTGGTGAACAAAATTCTCTGGATGAGAGGATATGCAGGACTCCCTTCGGCTCCGACCCCTATGGGTTTAGGAGCCATACCTTCCTTTACCCCTTTTAACTACTACTTTTCTGTCTTTCTCTGAGGTATTAGTGTTTCCAGCTCTGAGTCATCCGGTACTGACCTGCATCTGTTCTGGAGATCTCTCTTCCTTTGGAACCAGTTATTGCTCTGAGTTCTTCAGTTCCTTCGGATCCAGAGACCTCTTGGAGCCATGTCTGCCCTGAGGAGCAGCGGTCGACTTCAATTTTTTCAGAGCTGTCCCTGCACCTTGGAGCCTTGGTTCAGTTCGGCTCAGGCTTCTCTCTTAGATGCTGTATCATCCGAGACCAGGGAGTAACCACAGTTCCAAGGTAGTCCTGTCTCACTTCTAGGCTCCCTTGACTCTTTTTTTGGGGGGGGCAGCATTTTAGGCAATAAAGATAACCTTGCCTATTGCAGTCACTCTGACCCCTTCCTCCTTGGAGCAAATGCCTTCCTCACGCTCAGTTATTCGACCTGCGTCTCCACTGGGGCAGAGAGTGCCAAATCCTCAGGAAGCTCAGATATAGATTCTGTCATCTTCTGATACGCCTCGCCAGGCTATCCCCCTGAGGAGGTTCCTCAGAAGACGTGCAAGAGGAACCGTGTGGATTCACCACAGGAATATGTCATGGAAGACGCTGATTTTGATGAAGGGGAAGGATCCACAAGGTCACCCCCTGATGTCTCCTTTGGAGATGTCCTAGAAATTTTGAAACAGAGGGGTGATTGGAAGTCCCAAAATCCTTCCTCTGAGGAATCTGTTTACATGCAGGCTTTCGGTACTTACCCGACTACCTCTTTGTTCCACCCGCTGGCTGCCTCATTCAGTTGATCTCTAAGTGGGCATGGAAGGCACAGGACACCACTGAACCCATCCCCAAGAGACCTGACAAAATTTTATTCCCTCTTGAGGATAAACAATTCTGGGCCAAAGGATTAACTGTAGATGCCATGGTTGTAGCGACCACTACCAAAAACGGAACTAGCTGATGAGAGTTCCTCTATCCATACACCCAACAGAGAGTCTGGGGTGATGGATAGATTTGTGAAGCAGGTTTAAGTTTCATCGATCTTCGCCTTAAGGTCTTTGAATTTCCTGACACATTTTACCAGACTTCAAAGGGATCTGATCAAGGACTGTCAGAAATACTGGCAGTAGCTGTTACTGGGGGAGTCCAAGAAAAAGTTGCTTCCCATTTGGCTACCCTGGAGTCTGTGTCAAAGTAGTCTGTGAGGCTCCTTGTTCATGCAGCCAAAGGGACCACCAGAGTGGTGAGTTCAGGCATAGCCATAAGGAGGCATGCCTAGATGCATCTGTGTGATTTTTGTGGAGCCATTTAAGTCTTCATTCGTCAATGCACCTTTAGATGGACTGTCTTTGGCCCAAAACTTAAGCCGGACATTATCAAGGTGTGAGAAGTATTGTAAGACTCTTTCTAATGTGGTGTACGTTTTCCAATCAAGAACAAAACCTCTGCAAGTAGGACCAGGTGCACGGCTGGAACTGATGCAAGTAGACAAAAAAACGCCAGCACCAAACAGTGAAAAGCACAAAACCAGTAAGGTTAATACATAAGTATTTTCATTTAATCCATAAGGTAGTATACATCCCAGACCGGTTTCAGCCAACAGGCTTTCCTCAGTGGGAACAAAAGTAGTTACTGATGTGAAGTGACACACATACATATATAGCGTGAACCATCCAATAGGATTCCTCCCAAAATTCACAATCGTCTCCTGTATGAAAAATAAAAAGAAGATAAAAGGTTATAAAATAAGACATTATTAATGACAGTATATGTGATTTTGAGTAGTAACCATAGTTACCAAGAACAAATAAAAATAAAGCACATAACTTTACAGATGGTCATTCAAACCAGGTGACAACAAAGCACCCAGTTTTATTGGATCTGTCACCAAGAATCCTATCAATAATGGTGAACTGGAATCTAGCTGAGTTGTGGTGTAAACAATGTCTGTATAGAGCGTTGGTATCTCTCTTGGTTCGTATGTCACTATGATGCCCTGACATATGCAGACAAAGTGGTCGTGATGTTTGTCCAACATAAAAAGAACCACATGTGCATGTTGCAAGATACACCACCCAATCTCTGTTGCAGTTCCCAAAACATTTTATATCATATATCCTGTCAGTGTTTTTGCTGGTAAATTGTTTGGATGTGAAAATAAATGAACACGATGAACAATGACCACAATTGTAAGTGCCCCATAATCTGTCACCTGTCATGGTTAATTGATGATGTATAGCTCCAGCCGAGCTAACTCTTTTGAAATGAGAAAAAAAGGAACCTAGTGTCCTACCTCTTCTATATCCATACTTACAAGTATCACCAATCAAAGGTGTAAGTTCATCATTAGCGGTAAGAATGTTCCAATGCTTAGACATAACATTTCTGATTAAATTGATGTTCCGTCCAAATGTGGTAATGAAACGGATGGAATCATCCTGCTCAGTATGGGTTTTATAACGATATGTGAGAAGTGATGTTCTAGTTGAGTTGGAGGCAACCTGTCGAGCACCCTGGATGTCAAGCTCATTGTATCCCCTAGCTGTGAACCTATTAATCAGATCTTGTTGGGATTCTTCATATTCATTTTCTGAGAAACAAATTCTACGAATCCTGAGGGACTGAGATTTGGGTATGTTTCGAATGATGTGGTTGGGATGCATGCTACTGGCATGTAACAGGTTATTATAGTGGGGATATTTGCAAAATGTTTTGTAAAGTATCATCTGGATTCCGAGTAATGGTGACATCCAAAAAATTGATCTCAGACGATTACAGGTTAAAGTGAATTCAATGCCCCATTTGTTCTGATTTAGATACAATACAAATTCTGCAAGATATTCCTCATCCGAGCACAAAACCAACCATTACTCGGAATCCAGATGATACTTTACAAAGCAAAACATTTTGCAAATATCCCCAATATAACAACTTGTTACACGCCACTAGCATGCATCCCAACCACATCATTCGAAACGTACCCAAATCTCAGTTCCTCAGGATTAGTAGAATTTGTTTCTCAGAAAATGAATATGAAGAATTCCAACAAGATCTGGTTAATAGGTTCAGCGCTAGGGGATAAAATGAGCCTGACATCCAGGGTGCTCGACGGGTTGCCTCCAACTCAACCAGAACCTCACTTCTCACATATCGTTATAAAACCCATACTGAGCAGGATGATTCCATCCGTTTCATTACCACATTTGGACGGAACATCAATTTAATCAGAAATGTTATGTCTAAGCATTGGAACATTCTTACCGCTAATGATGAACTTACACCTTTGATTGGTGATGTTTGTAAGTATGGATATAGAAGAGGTAGGACAACTAGGTTCCTTTTTTTCTCATTTCAAAAGAGTTAGCTTGGCTGGAGCTATACATAATCAATTAACCATGACAGGTGATAGATTATGGGGCACTTACAATTGTGGTCCTTGTTCATATTTTTTCACATCCAAACAATTTACCAGCAAAAACACTGACAGGGTACATGATATAAAATTTTTTGGTAAATGCAACAGCGATTGGGTTGTGTATCTTGCAACATGCACATGTGGTTCTTTTTATGTTGGAGAAACATCACGACCACTTCGTCTGCATATGTCAGAGCATTATAGTGACATACGAACCAAGAGAGATACCAACGCTCTATATAGACATTGTTTACACCACAACTCAGCTAGATTCCAGTTCACCATTATTGATAGGATTCTTGGTGACAGATGCAATAAACAAGGTTGGCAATCAGTCCTTACAAAAAAAAGAGAAGTATTGGATCATAAAACTGGGTGCTTTTTTGTCACCTGGTTTGAATGACCATCTGTAGTGTTTTATTTTTTTGTTCTTAGTAACTATGGTTACTACTCAAATCACATATACTGTCATTAATAATGTCTTATTTTATAACCTTTTATCTTTTTTTTATTTTTCATATAGGAGACAATTTGAATTTTGGGAAGAATCCTTCGGGAGGAATTCTATTGGATGGTTCATGCTATATATGTATGTGTGTCACTTCACATCAGTAACTACTTTTGTTCCCACTGAGGAAAGCCTGTTGGCTGAAACCGATCTGGGATGTATACTACCTTATGGATTAAATGAAAATACTTGTGTATTAACCTTACTGGTTTTGTGATGTTCACTGTATTTGGTGCTGGTGTTTTTTGTCTACTTGTATGTTTTCCAATCCACAAGGATCATTTTCCAGGAGTCAGAGAAGCGGTGGAAAATGTGGTTTAAGAAGAACCAGTGGCCTTTCCAGGACACACATGGAGTCAGCTGTTCCAGAAGCAGAGGGGGGAACTACAATGGAGTACACCATCCATGCAGCAGAGGTGGTCTGCAGAACCAGGACTTCAGGGACTTCTTCCCAGGTAAGCCCTTTCAGCGTTCCTGAAAGAAGGCTTAATTATATTCCTCTGGAGACAGTCTGGGGATGCTTATCCTTGCACCAAAATGCCTGCCTAAATACAACAACAGATTCTTGGGTGCAGAGGATTATTTCCAGAGGTTGTACCATACACTTTTCTTTTCATCCCTCCATATGTAAAAAATCTCAATGTTCCACCCAGTCAGAAGGAACCAGCAGTTTTAGAAGCTCAAAAACTGTTAGAGAAAAAGTCATCCAAGAAGTCCTACCAGACCAGAAAGGATCCAGAACTTACTCAATATTCTTTTTAGTGCCAAAAAAAGACGGGACTGGAGACCAATTTTCGATCTCATTGTATTGAACAAACCAGTTTGGTAAACAAAATTCAGGATGGTCACGGTACAGTCCATTCTTCTGTTTTTGGAAAAGGATGACTGGATGTACTTAATAGATCGTCAGAATGCGTATTATCACATAAAAAATGGAATAAAGCTCCAGAAAGTTCCTCTGCTTCTAGGTGGGAGCCTTTCATTACCAGTTCAGGGCATTGCCCTTTGGTCTCACCACAGCCCCCAGGGCGTTTACCAAATGTACGACAGTAGGAGCAGCTCATTTGAGACTGCAAGGATTCCAGGTGTTTTTGTGCTTGGACAACTGGCTCCTTACCACTCCGACTAGACATTGATTGATAGAAGCAAGGGATTATTTTCTCCAGGCCTGTGCACACTTAGGAATAACTGTAAATTATGAAAAATCTCAACCAACTCCAACTCAGAGTAGGGGCAGTACTAAATATGATAACAACATAGCATCCCTTCCTCCCGTGATATTTCAGAAAATCATAACACAGGTTCAAAAAGAAAAAATCCACAGCTAGAAAGTACCTGCTAGTTTAATTTTACAGGCTCTAGGTTCCATGGCAGTGGCAATAACTCTGTTTCCCCTAGCAAGATATCACATGAGAATTCTACAGTGACTGCTTGCATTTCAATGGTCAATTCTATACCAACCCACGTGGGACCGGATTTTGATCCATCATTGCAGAAAATATCTACCTTGGTGGATACAGTTCAGAGAAATTTTCCTGGGCCACCCCTTTGTCCTTCCAGAACCCAGGGCCATACTGACCAAGGATGCCTCCCAGATTGGGGGGGGGGGGATGCATTCTCTGGGCAAGACTGTCCAAGGCACTTGGTCCTCCTTAGAGACCAACTTGCATATTGGTGTTCTGGAGCTAAGAGTGGTGCGTTTAGCTTTGCAAGCCTTCCAAACTGCAGTTCCTGTGGGAACAGTTGCTATTCAAACAGATGATATGTCAGTAGTGTGGTACATCAAACGGAGGAACCAAATCTTACTCCCTATGTCAAGAAGCACTCAGTGTGGCAGTGGGACAATCTCATCCAACCACTTTCTGATTGCAGTGCGCATGCCAGAGAGTTCACTGTGATAGCAGGCAAACCAAGCAGATGTATTCTCCTGCCTCATGAGTGGTCTGTCAATCCAAAAGTGATGGAAAGGATTTTCCGTCAGTAGGGCCAGCCTTGGTGCGACCCTAAACAACAAGTGCAACTACTGTGCCCTGATTCCCCCCCACCCCTGAGGAAGTCACCAAGAGACGCTGATGTTCATCGTGTTTCACTGTTGTTGTCATTACACTTGGGTTATCCTGCTGGCAGGCTACCCGCAGTCAGCCTGAATTCCAAAGTCTAGGTCCGGCGTCGGTTGCTGTTGCCTCTTCCTTTTATACCCCGCCAGGGGTATAAAAGATGCAGCCGATGCCATTTTCTTCAGTCTTTCTTTTCGCAGGATGTCCGAAGCAAAAGCAGTTTGCAAGTGCCAGTCGGCCGACTCCTGAGATTTTCAAAAACTAATTTCAGATCCAAAGTCTTCATTAAAGCCAAGTACTCCATTGGGGAAACTTTTTTTTTTCTTGCTCCAGTCCGATGTCAGAAAAAGTTAACAGTTGTATTTCTTGTGGGAAGCAAATACCTCATAAGGATTTTCATTCTTACTGTATTCCTTGCCTAGGCCCTGATAACAACGTTGCTAGCTGTCAGTTTTGTGCTAGATTTAACCAACGCACTATTAAGCGTCAGTACAATTTTGCCTTTCATTACTTTGGCCAAAGATTCAATTATATAATGCTGTCGGAACAGCTGACGACCGGAGTTTATAAAAAGCGCAAGGAAAAAGAAAAGGACAGGCATCTGAAGTCCAAAACCGGTGACAAGGCTTCTGCTAAGCCAGTCACCGGTTCTCAGTGAGGCACTTTCGCAGCCCCTGACGTCCGCTACCTCAGAGCCACAGGTCGCCGACTATATTGGACACTCTGAAACTATTCCCTCAGATGGGTCCGGAGCCGCTGAGCAGGCATCTGCATCTGAGGGTGTTTTCACACCTACACAGTTATATGTAAAGTCTACTTCAGCTTCCAAAGCAAAAACTACAGCAGCTCTAAAGACAAAGAAACAAGTACAGCATTCTCCGGGACAGACTTCCATGTCTAAAAAACAGATGCTCAAAATGGCCGAAGACCTAATTACCTTGATCAAGGGTTCCCATCCCCCTCCTGACAAGAGGCCTAGGCAAGAGACAGAATATGAATCTTCAGATCAGGTTTCCATTTCCTCTGACTCCTCTTCTGAACAGGAATACTCTCTTCCTCCTTATGAGGATTCTGATGCTGAAGAATCTATCTCTTCAACCTCACCGCCTGAGGATTATTCTTTTGGGGAAACCCTGCATACCATGAGGGAGCACTTCCAGTGGGAGAGCCAGGACTACTCAGAATCTAAGAAAAGGCTTAGAGATTTTCTTTTACTACCTCAGCACGGACCTCTGGCTGTTCCTCCTGTGTTAGACCTTGTAGATGATGTATTTTCAGAGTCCGGACTTTCTCCTGACTCTACCTCCTGCCCTTGTTAAACCAGACAGATACTACAGGGTTCCAGATTCACATAAATTTCTTTATAAAAACCCTGCTGCTGACCCAGAAACTATTTCTCAGGGTCCCAAAGGGGTCAAGGCTTCTACTGCAAAAATAACTATCCCCTCTGATAATGATTCAAGGGCACTAGGCAGATGGGGAAAAAAGATTTACACTTCTGCTACTTTGGCTGTGAGGGCTTTAAATTGTCAATTTCATATGCTTAAATATTAGCAATATTTAATGTCACTGCTAAAACAGAAAATGTTTTCAAATTCTGATTGTGCAGAAAATAAGGAAATGCAGGATTTATTGCATGCAACTGAACAAGTGGGAAAGTATACATTGCAATGTGGTTTTGATTCTCTGGAGGCCTCTTGCGGGGCTGCAGTTACGGGTTCTGTCATTAGGAGGCATGCTTGGTTAAAGGAACAGAATCTGCCTGATCATGTTAAAGCAAAATTATTAGATGCTCCATTACAGCATGATACCTTATTTGGTGTTAAAGCAGAGGAGGTGTTGAAGAAAATGGAGGACAAAGCGAAATCTATGCAAACAGTAAAGGATTTCTTACAGGTACAGCCACCCAGATTTAGCAGGAACTGGCCTACAAAGAATTGGTCCTTTCCAGTGTCAGACAGGCCACAAAGAGGCAGATAGACGCCCCAGAGGCAGATCCCAGCCCCAGGGCTTATACAGGCCTAAGCAGTGGGGCGCTTCTACCTCCAAAAGCGGAGAAGACAAATCACAGCCATACAGGAAACAGTCCCAATGACTTTCCTCTGCCAGCACCAAGCACTTATCTTTTGGCAACCCCCTTAGGGGGAAAACTAGCACTTTTTTCTCAAAATTGGCACATGATCACCCAGGACAAATGGGTCTTGAATATAGTGTCCCAGGGCTACAGGTTCCACTTTCACACCCTGCGCCAAGGGCAAAAGGTATGCCAGACCTGCCACACAATCAATGGGCAGAGGCACAAAAACAAGTTTCATCCCTCATGGACATGAGGGCCATTCAGCAAGTACCACAGCAAGAGCAGGGACAAGGATTTTACTCCAGACTTTTCTTGGTACCCAGAAAAGACGAAGCTTGGAGACCAATACTAGACCTTTCTATTCTAAGTACATTTCTGGACGTTCCAAAATTCAAAATGTTGACTCTGCAGCAGCTTCTGCCCATGCTGGGCAAGAAGGCTTGGCTGGTAACTTTGGATCTAAAAGAGGCATACCTGCATATTCCAATCAGACAATCTTGCAGAAGATTCCTCAGATTCATAGCTGGCTCAATGCACTACCAATTCTCTGCACTGCCCTTTGGCTTATCTACTGCGCCTAGGGTCTTCACAAAATGCCTGGCACCAGCAATTGCATTTTGCAGACAAAGAGGAATTCAAATTCATCCTTACTTGGATGATTGTCTTATTCAAGCAGAGAACAAGGACATTCTACTAAAGCATCTGGCGTTTGTAAAAAGATTACTACTTTGCCTAGGGTACACAGTAAACGAAAAGCAATCAAAACTAGTACCCTCTCAAGAGATAATATTCCGGGGTGCAAGCTTAAATACAACTGCCCAGATGGCTTATTTCACGCCAGACAAACAAAGGCAACTGACTTCTTACTTCAAAATGTTGGCAACAAAGGCCCAGTTATCTGCAAGAAAAATTCTGCAGGCTTTGGGCTTCATGGCATCCTGGATTCTGCTAATTCCATATGCCTGACTACATATGAGGAAACTACAATGGTATCTAAAAAGTGTTTGGACTCAACATTGTCACAGCCTGGAAACATTAATTACCCTCATTCCTTGCCTGCAACAGGAGTTTCGAAGGTGGGCACAGGCCTGTCACCACAACAAGGGACAGCCTACCCACAGCCAGGCAGTCAATAACAGATGCATCAGATTACTCCTGGGGGGCCCACATGGCAGGAAAATGTATTCAGGGCACATGGCCCACAAGCCAAAGGCATCTTCATATCAATCAAAAAGAGATACTAGCTGTTCAGAATGCCCTGACAGCTTTCAAGGATCTACTCCATCCAGGACAACTACTGATAAGGATGGACAATACTACAGTCATGTGGTACATAAACAAGCAGGGAGGCACACATTCCTACCCCCTCTGCAGACAAGCCATGACTTTGTGGGTCACTGCATTGACTTAGCAAGTACACCTGCAAGCACAATTCCTGCCAGGAAAGAAAAATACGCTGGCAGACGAACTAAGCAGAAACCTCACAGATTCTCACGAGTGGAAACTGAATCCACAAGTCTTCAGCATGATAATAAAGAAATGGGGATGCCCAGACATAGATCTATTTGCCTCCCCTCACAACCGCCAGCTACAGAGATTCTGCACAAGGACTTATCACAAGCAAGCATGGAAAGTGGATGCTCTATCATTCATCTGGAAAACCCTAACAGTATATGCCTTTCCTCCTCTGCCTCTCCTCCCCAAGGTACTCCTAAAGGTCAGACGAGAAGCCAAACATGATTCTGATTGCCCCAGACTGGCCCCGCTAGCACTGGTACCCAATCCTAAAGAGCTTGTCTCAAGGCCCAGCCTGGACATTGCCACTAATTACTCATTTACTGACCCAACTAAACAATCAGATCCTGCACAGCCAACTCAGAACCCTAAATCTGGAAGCATGGTGGATATTGTAGCCATTCAGAACACACCTCTCTCTAAAGCAGTGATGGATGTTATTTTGGAGGCCAGGAGGCCCAGTACCAGAAAATCTTATGCAGAAAAATGGAAAAGTTTCTGTGCTTGGAACCAGGTACAAGGAATTGACACGTTTGTACCAAATATTCCTCAGATTTTACAATACCTAACTGAGATGCTGGACAAAGGCCTATCCTTTTCATCAATTAAAATCCATGCCTCTGCCATTTCAGCTCATTACAATACGAAACCACCAATTTTTTCACATCCGTTGCTAAGACAGTACCTCAGAGGGGCTAAAAACATAAGACCTCCAAGGAGAGCAACAATACCTGCATGGGACCTCGGTTATGTCTTGAAAAAACTCACACTGCCGCCTTTTGAGCCAGCCAATACAACTGAAATAAAGTTTTTATCTTGGAAAACGGCTCTTTTCCTAGCAATAACCTCTGCTAGACAAGTCTCAGAGTTACAGGCACTCACAGCTGTGGAACCTTTTATCATTTTCCATCCAGACAGGGTTTCTCTGATGACAAACCCGACATTTATGCCTAAGGTAATGTCCATTGTGGCCATTAACCAAACAACTCATTTGCCTACTTTTTATCCAAACCCACAGAATAACGGTGAGAGACTCCTGCATTCTTTGGACATGCACAGACAGCTACGCTTCTACTTGGATAGAACTAAGGCTTTCAGAAAGACTGAGCAACTCTTAGTAGCATATGCTGCAGGATCACAAGGAAAGGCCATGTCAAAGCAGACTGTTTAAAAATGGATAGGCCACTGCATTCATTTCTGTTATTCACACCATGGCAAATCAGTGCCTATGGGCATTAGGCCACATTCAACCAGAGCAGCAGCCACTTCAGCATCCTTCCTCAGAGGAGTACCAACCAAAGACATTTTAGAGGCTGCAACTTGCAGTTTAGTGCACACATTTACCAAGCACTACCACTTACCTCTCTGCTCTAAACCCAGAGCAGGCTTTGCCACTGCAGTTCTCCAGGGCCTTATAGCCTCTCCTAATCCTATTTAGACCCAGCCACCCAACCTCAGCTTTGGGATTCAACCCAAGTGTAATGACTGCAACAGTGAAACACGATAAACATAGTACAGTTGCATACCTACCATAAATGTAGATGTTTGAGTGTATTCACTGTTGCAGTCCAGGTTACCCACCCACCATCCCCCTTTTCTTTGCTGGGCCTTATCTTTACTTCTCTATCCTATATAACCTGTGTGGTGTATTTGCTTGTAGATGAAGGAAATGTTATTTTTGTGCATGCATACTTATTGGCATAATTTTCAGCCTTCCAATTTGGGGGCACCTGACATCTGGGGCAAGAAAAACTGAAGAAAATGGCATCGGCTGCATCTTTTATACCCCTGGTGCACTGACGTCAGGGAAGAGGCGACAGCAACCGACGCTGGACCTAAACTTTAGCATTCAGGCCGACTGCGGGTAGCCTGCCAGCAGGATAACCCAAGTGTAATGACTGCAACAGTGAACACACTCTCACATCTACATTTATGGTAGGTACACAACTGTACTTTCTTGTTCCGCAGTGGTGGTGCTGCGGTAGCATTGTCGCCTCACAGCAAGATGTTGTCCCGTTCGATTCTCAGCTAGAGCATCTTCTGTGGAGACATGCGTGAATGGGTGTACCTTCATTGAAGGTTGTGCGTTAGGGCCGGCAACTCGGAACGTAAAAATCAACTGCCAATCATTAAGCGGACCGGAGTTCGCTGTGGCAACCCCTAACTGGGGAAAAAGCCGAAAGACACAACAACACAACTGTACTTTCTCCACACACACACACACACACACACACACACACACACACACGACTCCTATATGCCTTTCCCCCAATACCTCTAATTCCAAAATACATACAGAAAGCACTCTGGCTGAAGAGCAAAGTAATCCTTGTTGCACCTTATTGGCCTTGACAGATGTGGTTCCCCTTTCTTTGGCCTTGTCTGATTCAATGACCTTGCATTCTTTACTCTGCTCCAGATCTTCTGTCCCATCCAGAGGGATTAATTCATCCAAACATTCTGAACCTCAAGCTGACAGCTTGGTTCCTCCAGTTCCATTAATTGCCAAGCGATTTAACCTTTCTTCCCCAGTACGTCAGATTCTCCTAGCTTCTCATAAGCCTTGCACCTGTAAACTCTGCTAGTAAATGGAAGATTTACCATTTGGGCTCCTGAAAGGGTCCCTTTTCTGCATCTGTTGATAACATTTTAGATTTCTTAGTTTCTCTTTTCAATGCAGGAGCTTCCCTGTCTACCATTAAAAATTCAGCTAGTAGCAATTTCAAATTCCCATAAATTTTTGAAAGCATGTTCCTTGGCTTGTCATAAACTTTGTATGTCCTTTTTAAAAGGGACACTTTTGTTGAAGCCCCTTTTAAGGATCCTACTCCACCTTAGGGTCTAAATCTAGTGTTACAAACCATTTTGAACCATCTGCAGAATGTGATCTAAAGCATTTGTCATGGAAAACTTTATTTTTGGTGGCAGTAACCTCTGCCAGAAGGATTTCAGAAATTCAAGCCTTATGTAGATCTGTTTTTTCACAGACAGAGTTTCCTTAAGGAAGGGCGGCCACGGTGGTGCAGCGGTTAGTGTTGCCGCCTCACAGCAAGAGGTTCTCCGGTTTGATCCTCAGCTGGGGTGCCTTCTGTGCAGAGTCTGCATGTCCTACCTGTGGTCGCATGGGTTTCCTCCGGGTGCTCCGGTTTCCTCCCACATCCCAAAGACATGCTGTAGGTGGATTGAACACACTAAATTGGCCCTAGGTGTGTGTGTTTGTGTGCCTTCTGTGGAAGGCTGGGCACCAGGCTGGCAACTCAACACCATAAAACTCCACTGCCAATTTATGAGAGGACAGGTGATCCGCTGTGGCGACCCCTAACCCGGAAAAGCTGAAAGAAGAAGAAGAAAAAGAAGAGTTTCCTTAAGGATAAATCTTACTTTTCTGCCGAAGTTAGTGTGGTAGTGTCAGAGTCTAATATCAGTTACACTATTAACTTACCAGTATTCTTTCCCAATTTTATGAACAAAGGTGAATACTGTTTGCATTTGTTAGATGTTCACAGACAATTACATTTTTGTCTACACAGAATGAAAGACATAAGAAAATCTAAAAACAAAAGAGAAAGAACCCAGTCCTGTGTAACTATAAAATGACCACAATCGGACAGTAACTTAGCGCTTTCGTCCACTTTTTATTTGTGAACTTCTTCAGAAATGAACTTGCCCTACCCAAGCTTCCTTTTATATTACTAATTGTCAGTTAAGTACAGGAAATGACATAATGAACATTCAAATACAATATGTATATACAAACAAATATAATTATTAAAATACCATACTTGTAAAAAATAAATAAAAATGAATATAAATGTATACAATACATTCCTATTCAATTTCTGACTATATTGTCATTTGTACTTTAAAAAACTTTTTAAATTTATAGTTTCGTTTAAACCTGGTACATTGTCTGCATGTAGATATAGCTGCCAAAAAGCCTCCTTGCACTCTGTGTTGTTTATATCTCCATTCAGGGGCACTTTTTCTAATTTTTCTAACACAAAAAATTCAAACTTTTTAAAATCCGTGCATGTTACATGTCTGGCTAAGGAATTTTTCTTTTTTTTTTTTTTTTGTGTTAGAAAAAGTGCCCCTGAATGGAGATATAAATAACACATCTAGGTGCAGACAATGCACCTGGTTTAAACAAAACTATAAATTTAAAATGTTTTTTAAAGTACAAATGACAATATAGTCAGAAATTGAATAGGAATGTATTGTATACATTTATATTAATTTATATTAATCTTCATTTTTATTTATTTTTTACAAGTATGGTATTTTAATAATTATAGTAGTTTGTATATACGTATTGTATTTGAATGTTCATTATGTCATTTCCTGTACTTAATTGACAATTAGTAATATAAAAGGAAGCTTGGGTAGGGCAATTTTCATTTCTGAAGAAGTTCACAAATAAAAAGTGGATGAAAGCGCTAAGTTACTGTCCGATTGTGGTCATTTTATAGTTACACAGGACTGGGTTCTTTCTCTTTTGTGTTTCATGGTGGATGTAAAGGTGTTTTGGACATAAGAAAATCTGACCAACTATTTGTCTCCTTTTCAAGCGCAAGGTCTGGTAAACCTGTCAGCAAGGTGACCTTAGCCAGATGGCTCAAAGATTGTATATCTTTCATCTATAACAAGAACAACATTGATTTGCCTAAGCCTGTTAAGGCACAATCTAAAAGATCAGTAGCCACTTCAGCAGTTTTCCAATCCAGAGCTTCAATGGATGATGTATGTGTGGCAGCAACTTCTGCCCATACCTTTTACTACTCATTACAAATTGGATTTGGTGTCTAGAGGAAGAGCGTCCTTTGGTTCAGTGATGCTCAGGAATGTGCTTCCTTGAGTCCTCTAAGGTCTAGAGTCACAAGGGACTCTGCCCCATATGTCAAGGATAAAATGAAAATTGACCACATCAGATAAAGTAGTTATGTACTTACCATAATGTTTCATCTGTGTTGTCCATTTTCATTTATCCTTGACTTCCCCTCCTTCCGTCCCCAATCCTTAGAAGACCCTTTGGTGGAAGGGATAATGTACATATAACTTTATTGTAAACATTAAGGCATAGCAGATATGGTTTCCATGAAGGTTTCCTTATCTGTGACTTTTATATCTAATCTGCAAACTCAATCTGAGGTAACCTGGAGAGGATTGTGGGTAGAGGTGGTTTGAGAGTTTTTGGCCTGCACGAGCTGTAGTAATGGGCCTAGTATGTTCCGATATTGGAACCAAACCCATATGTCAAGGATAAATGAAAATGGACAACACTGATGGAACGTTATGGTAAGTACATAACTTATTTTTCATGTGAGGTGGAAGGGTTGGTAGTTTTAGAAACTCTGATCTGTTTTGTATATGAATAGAGTGAAGCAGCATATAGATAACATTCATTAGTGTAGTACACAGAGTACTACTTTTGTGTTTTTCATGCTGATGACACTAATTCTTCATAAGACACTGGAAGAAGCATTTAAAAGTTTTACAAATTGGTTCAGAAGTAACAGGCTCCTCTTCAATTAAAACAAGACCATGTTTATGTTAAACGGTCTTTAAACAAAGGTTAGCAGATGATGGTATTCATTTGTATGAGTCATGTGACTTGCCTTGTTGAGGTTACTACCTCTAGACACAAGTGCCTCAGCTTATATGAAAGAGGAATGTTCGAAACTTGTGCTAAGTTTGCTGTAAGAGAGATGTACCAGAAGTCATTTGTACTGTACAAGCTCAAAAATGTACTGCTTTTGACATCAGTGTATGGAGCATTTGTGTTTGCACTCTTAACAGAGTCGTGTCTCTAGCAAGCTGGTACATGTGCAGTCAAAACAGAAATATTTGCACATTACTGCATGGCCTCAAAACAGGTTGCTTGAAGGTCTTCAATAAACTTATTCCTTTGCAACTTGGATTTGCTTTCAAGATTTCTTGCCATGGCCATATCCTTTTGTAATGGTGTGCCCTTTAAATGTTTTTTTTTTTTGTTGGTGTTTGTCCCTGCTCAAATGAATGCCAAGGTCAGCCTGTGAATATTGTTGAAGATGTACTTACTGTTAATCAGCAAGCAGAGGCAATATATAAAACTACATAATATATAAACTATATGTTTACCCTGGGTGGACTAGAACCATATACTTTGGCCCCATTTTCCTTGCAGTTTCTAGGTGTAAGCTGTATATTAAAATACTATACTAAATAAATTGTGTATGTTTATTTACATATGGGCCCTTATGCCCAGCTCATTTGTTGGGGTAATCAACTTTTGCTAGCAGATGAGTAGTCCTTGACTTTGTCTTCTGCTAAGTTGATTTTGTGTAATGTTTCTTTTAGTCTCTCCGATCAGTGTCTGATGAATGGCTTCTCATATTTTGCATCGAGTCTGTGATGGACTGTTTTAATTTTCCCAATAGCAGTCTTCTCCCATGGAGCCTTTAATGTTTTTCAGATTCTGTTGTTCATTCTTATGTGAATGTCCTCATGAATTTTCTGAGTGACTCTCCCTATGGCTTTTAGATTCTCCAAGCTATTTTTAGTACAGTTGCTTTACATAGAGTTGAGTACATTGTACTGGTAAAATTTCTAAATTACACACAAACGTTAACATAGTGCCAGTGTGTTCTCCTGGTACAATTTCTAAACTCTGGAAAATGTTAATGCAAAAAGCAGCCTTGGCAAATATTATACACACAGTCACTCTAGTGATGTACTGTGTCCTGCATAGTAATGGAATATAGTTGTAAAGTCATATCTTGGTAAAAGAGTCCCAAAAATAAGTAAACAACTTTTGCAAATGTGTGAGAACATTGTTCTTGGGCAGATGTTCATTATTAAATCTCTGTCATGGCCGGGCTAGCCACCCTGCGGTGTAAACCTTGGCACGAGATGATTGTCATTGTTGAAGTGACACCCCCAACCTCTTGTGCAAAATGGGAAAAAAGAGGTTGAGGATGGATGAGTCGTAGTAGCCTAAGCTATATGGGACGTCCTGCCAAGGACTGGACCAGAGTGCCAGTTTCCAAAGCTTATGGGTACCTTCCGCACTCCATAGTCACTGTACAGCTCAAAGTGAGTAGTATAAAGTCAGTGTCTATGGTGCCAGTACTTCAGAATTTTTTTTACCATCAAAGAGTGCTCTTTCCTGCAGTCTTTGGGTGATCAGTAGTCTGCTAATGCTTCAAGTCTGTGTAGTTAAGTACCCTTTGGGGAATACTTTATACTTTGCAATTTTTTTGTGCGGAAAAGTTGTTCTTCTCCGTCAGCTAGATTGACTAGAGGCTGGAACCTGTATTTGTAGTTGCTGTCACTAAGAATTTTACCTGAAATCTTTCATTATTTTTATCATTGCTCCATTTGGGAAATGTCTTTAAAAAAAAGTTAAATTTTGTCAGAAAATATTTTATTGCTTTGTCAAAACTTTTGGCTAAGGGCTA
Organism: Protopterus annectens; assembly: GCF_019279795.1. Classification (NCBI taxonomy): domain Eukaryota; kingdom Metazoa; phylum Chordata; order Ceratodontiformes; family Protopteridae; genus Protopterus; species Protopterus annectens. Next base: position 538,093,869 of record NC_056729.1, on the reverse strand, counting down.
AAACTTGTGGTTTTGCAGGTTGCCATTAATTTATTTATTTATTTTTTACCTCAAATCTTATTTGCCACTCAGGGTAAGGGAGAACTACTGTTGCCAGCATCAGGGAAAGGACTGGCTGTTGCTGCATCACTTAAACCAAGATGAGGAGCTTCGTACATGGAGAAAGGACCTTCCTAGAAAATCACCTTCTCTGGGATTTCTCATGGTGGAAGCAGGCCAATCTAACCTAAATCAACCTGGGGATCCAAGAGGCTCCAGCCAAGAAGAACAGAACAAATGCTAAAGGAAGTAACTCGAGCAGGTTGTGGCTCAGGAAGGAGAGTGAACCTTAGCCTCTGTCTGGAAGTTCCAAAGTGGTAGTATTGCATCCCTTCAGAGCTTTGAAATAAGTCACTTTGAGCCAGTATTCATTTAAGGAAGCTTTATTTGGATTAGTGCTTTGATCTTGTACACTTCCTCAGATCAAGAAAACTTTGACTAATGCTGTCAAATGTTTTTATCCTAATTTCAACAAAGGGGCGTGGATGGAGCAGTTATTTAGATTTGTTTTCATGCTAGCCTTCTAATTGGCTGTAACTGAAGCTTCTTGATTGGCTTTGCATCCTTGCCTCTAATTTCCATACAATTTTCATTATTCACCTTTTAATTGGCTATAATTGAAGCTCCTAGATTGGTTGTGCACCCTTACTACTAATTTGTATAAGGTTTTCAGAATCCTTCCAGTAAAGTAGGTCTTACCTTACTATAACTGTGTTCCCAGCTCCTTTGCTTTACATTTGTCTATATCTAGCTTTGTACTTCATTTTCAAGTGAATACAAAAGTAACCCTTTTTTATCTTCATCCAGAAGTAGTGGTCTTTTTTGTTTGCACCTGTCCCATTCTAATACTAAAAAGCCTACCGTTTTACAATTTCTGTATATTCAAGTTTGCTGTCATTACAGCAACTGTTGTACATGTATAAAAATTATTTGAGTTGGGAGTTGAGTGGGTAGATTCAGATTATGTGCCACCCTGTTTCCTTTTAAGTCTCTTGTTGTTTCATTAGAGCACACTCTTGCAAGGTAAGAGTTACCTACTATGTTATCTTTCATCAAAATCTGGACATAACCAACTTTTACAAGGCATCCTGTGGTTAAAAACACAAAAATAAAACTTATAAATATTGGGTAATTAGGATCGTAACCATTGTGGAGCCCATTTTTATGGGACTCTGAAAAAAAATTTAACTGTGCCAGCATTTTCTTTAGCAAAACAGTACTAGTTAATTAGCCATGAAAGTTGAAATGCTTTTGCTCACATGCTGGAAGAGCTTCATCAGACCCATGTTTGTAGCTACATGTTCCAAATATTGAAGGTCTAAGTCTGTTGAGGATATATATATATATATATATATATATATATATATATATATATATATATATATATATATATATATATAATGGTGACAGCATGATTTAGGCCAGAATAGTCATAACAATCATAATGAGATACAAGTTTTGTAAACTTGTACTGTTCCCTAATAACATGGAAATAATTTAGAACGTTTATCTTCTCCTAAATCAGATAAGTAGGATTGTTAGGGCATTGCTAAAGGTGTAAGTCTTTACATGCTTAATCATCTGTTCAATTAAAAAGAAAGATGTGCTTCTCTGTCAGATTGTGACTCCCATCCTGAGGGACAGGATTTAGACTTTGACTGTGTTTAAGTACCTTTTCCATAGTGTGTGGAATCTGACTGTGAGGGAAGTTGTTCTTCAGTTTTCCCCTGCTGAAGAGTGTCTTTGTTTGATGTTATTGGCAAACTGAAGGATGTTGTTTCATCAAGAACAAAAAAAAAATACCAGAATCCCAGCAAATATATATTATGATTTGTTACAAGTGGATTTTCATCAACCTTCAGCTGTTCTCCTGCATTGTCAACCTTAGGATGCTTTCTTTACAGTCAGCTGCTTGCCTGATGGTCCACCACCTTCTCCCAGAAAGACTGATTAAGTTAGGAATTTGTTGGACTGGGGCACCTTACATTTCTTCTAATCCTTGGCCCCATTCCTTTGATACATTTGGGAAGAAGTTGTGTAATTCTTCCACCATAGCCTTCAGAATTGTGGCTTGTCAGGCTCACGTGTTTAAGCTACTGTTGGCTTCCTCTGACAAAATTAATTTCTGACCTCCCATCTTCAGTGACTAGGACATCTCTGAATTCAGTAGTATCCTCTGTCTCTCAGGTAACCAAATACTGTGCTTGATACCACTGATGCTGTTTTGTAGGTCCGCTACCACTGGGTCAGTGATGAGAAGATTTGTCTGGCTACATTCTCAGAATTCACCATTGCCATAGCTAAAATCGTGAATGCCCCCCCTCTGGATAAAGAGGTATTATTTGGTACTTAATCTGCTGAGGTCTTTAAAAGGTTTGATAAAATGGGAATGCTAATTTAGAGGCGATACCCAGATTTTTCAGCTCTCCTTTCCAAAATATAATAGAAGCTTTTCTTCCAGATAAATTTCCTTTTTCATGAAACAGTATTAGCCTTCCCAGCAAGGCACAGGCAAACAACATTTCAAAGAGCAGGAAAAATCGAAGAAGAAAGGAGGGGCCTTGAAAACAAAGGGCACTCTGTTAAAACAGAATGACTACATGCACCTTCATGTATTCCCCACTCCCTTCTTTGGCAGTCCTGTAAAGCTTTCTCAGAGTCTAGGTTTTCATTTTCCTCAGTGACACTAGGTAACTTCAGACACTTCTGAGAATCATTCCAGATGGCTACATCTGTCCGTGACACTTCCTCACTTACAAAGGATTCCTTTTCATCCATCCAGTCAGACCCCCCTGTTCCTTCCTATACCAAATTAAATTCAGTCTCAGAAGATTGCAGAACATGTTAAGATCAAAGAGGGAAAATATTTTTGTCAGGAATCTTTCCAATACCAAAGAAATAAGGAACTTTGGGGGACCTGTAGTAGACCTTTCTTTTCTAAACTGTGTCCTCAAAATCCCAAAGTTCACAATGCTATCTCTACAGTTTTCTAGTAACTCTGGATTTAAAAGATGCTTATCTCATTCCAATCCCAAAAATTTCATATTTTTAAATGTTTGTGTCTGGTTTACATTTTCAGATTTCTGCTTTTTCCTTTACTTTGTAAGCAGCTCTATGAAGGTTTACAATGTGTCTGGCTCAAGTATAGTCTGTTGCGGGTTGCAGGGCATTTACATTTTCCATATTTGGACAGCTGTCTTATTCTTGCATATTCTTTCACAGCTTGTTAAAAGTGTCTTACTTGGGTAAAAAAAAAAAAAAAAAAAAAAAAATCTTTTTCCTTAGCCTGGGTTTTCAGGTGAACATAAGTCTTCTCTTGTTGTCACTCACAGTTTAGCATTTCTGAGATGTCTTCTAGAAACATCTCTAATTATGGCTTTTCTTCCTCTGGACAAAGTAGAATGTTTTATAAAGAGTACGGTTTTCCAACCGTATTTTGGCATTTTCCAAGGAATATCTCAGAATTCTAGGTTTCATGGCCTCTACCAATGTTGTTTCCTTTGGCCAGACTTCACATGAGAAAAATTCAAAGGTTTATCATCATCAGTTCGGACCCAATACTGCACCCATTTTAATTTCAGATTCCATTGTTGCAGTTTGTTAAAAAGGAGCTACTCTGGAGGGTGAATTTCAGTTGTCTCTCTGTCCAGTCTCCCTTTACACAGATGCATTAGACTTTTTGCTTGGGAAGCGGTTGAAAGTAATCCACCTATGGGACAAGCAGTACCATGTAAATATCAAAGAAATAATGCTGTCAAATCTGGACCCCAAGCCATCTGCCAGTAATCACAGACAACGCCACAGTGATGTATTCAATAAACAGGGAGGAAATCGGTCTTACCCCCTTTGCAGAAAAGCCTGTGAATGAACACCTCTGTATAATCTGTCCCTCCAGGCTACCTGCATTCTGTTAGAACAAAATGTTATTGTTGACAAGGTGAACCAAAGGAGCATCCAGGGTTCTGGTGGAATGGATAATCTGTGGGGGAACTCATCAAGTAGGTCTGTTTGCCTCCAGTTAGAACAGACAGTTAAAAGAAGTTCTGCTACATGACTTCTTGCACACAGGCCTGGAAGACGGCCCTTTCATTCCCATAGATTTTAATATTCCTTTACGTTTTTCCAACCTTTCCTCTGATAAGCAGGTTCTGCTAAAGTTTCACAAGGACACTCCAAAAGCTTTGATGACCGACTCCCATTTGGTCCAGGCAGTAGCAGTTCTGTCTTTTAAAAATGGCTGGGAGCAATCATCATAAGCTTATTCACAGAATGGACTTGCACAGGACAAGTTGTCGTTTGATGCCCCTCAACCTTCAACTTCATTTGACTGCCTAGGTGTAGAATTTTACTTCCTTTTAGGCATTTTATTTCTGAGGGCATACGGCAATTAAGAGATAAAGGAACCTGCTTGCCAAGATGAGAACTGGAATCCTTTTAAGGCTCTGTCTCCTTTGGTTCTATGGTATTTATATGGGTTCTTATTCTATGGCCTTTCTTATTCTTATATTAAGATTCATCTCTGCTATCTTCTGTTAGATCTTCTACCCTACCTTAAGGGAAACCATTTCTGAAGTGTTTTTTTACATATCTGTCTACATAGAAGACAGGTGTTTTATTTGTGGGCTCATAATTTTCTACTTGAAAAACTGTTTCCCTCTGAAACTGGGCAGGAATAAGATTTGAAATTCTTTTCTTGATAAACAGTATTACTCATTAATCTGCCTCGTGCATTACGAGTATTCTTCTTCTTTTGGCTTTGCTCAGTTAGGGGTCACCACAGCGGATCACCTGTCTGCTCATGATTGGCAGTGGAAATGTTCTTCGTGTATCACTGTTGCAGTCATTACATTTGGGTAATCTGCTGGCAGGTTGCCCTTAGTCAGCCTGAATTCCAAAGTCTTGGGTCCTGCGTCGGTTGCTGTCTTCTCTTCCATGACGTCAGGTCGTTAGGGGTATAAAACATGCAGCTGACGCTATTTTCTTTAGTCTTTCTTGCCACGCGGTGCCCGAAGCAGAAGCATTTCGCAAGTGCCGGTCGGCCGACTACTGAAATATTCGAGTTTGAGTTTCAGAACTGAAGTCTTCACTAAAGCTCAGTACCCCGTTGGGGAAACTTTTTTCTTGCTTTTTACCGATGTCAGAAAAAGTTAATAATTGTATGACTTGTGGGAAGCATATACCTCATAAGGATTTCCATTTATACTGTATTCCTTGCCTAGGCCCTGATCACAACGTGCCTGCCTGTCGGTTTTGTGCTAGATTTAACCAACGCACTATTAAGCGTCGGTATATTTTTTCATCTAAGTATTTTGGAAACAGATTTAACTACCCAGAAATGTCGTCTGATAGCAATCAGACTACGGGAGTACATAAAAAATGCAAAGAAAAGGACAGAGAAAGGCAGTCGAGATCCAAAACCGTTGATGAAGCTTCTCCTAAGCCAGTCGCCGTTACTCAGGTGCTTTCGCAGCCCCTGATAACCGCTACCTTCGGGTCGCAGGCCTCTTCCGGCACCCATGTGGAGTCCGGCATGCTGCAAGATACTCGAGGTATTGGACCGACGGATGTATCTCCCTCGGATGGGTCCAGAGTCGCTGAGCAAGCACCGGCTTCTGAGGGTGTATTCAGACCTCAACATTTTTATATCAAACCGACGAAAGCTGCAAAACCTAAGCCAAAGACACCTTCTAAAACTAAAAAAACAATGCCTGAGCCACGTGCACAGGCCTCTATGCCTAAAAAACAGATTATCAAAATGGCTGAAGACGTTATTACCTTGATCAGGGGTACCCATCCCCCTCCAGATAAGAGGCCTAGGCAAGACACTGACTATGAATCTTAAGATCAGGTTTCTATTTCTTTCCGATTCCTCTGCTGATCAGGAATTCTTTACCTCCCTATGAGGATTCTGATGCTGAGGAGTCTATTCCATCTGCATCTCCTCCTGAGGATTATTCATTTGGAGAAACCTTGCATACTTTGAGGGAGCATTTTCACTGGGAGAGTCAAGACTTCTCAGAATCAAAAAAGAGGCTCAGGGATTTCATTCTCCCCCAGCACAAGCCTTTAGCCATTCCCCCTGTTTTAGACATTGTGGATGATGTGTTTTCGGAGTCAAGCCTGACCCCTGATTCCTTACCTCCAGCTCCCAGTAAGCCTGACAGGTATTACGGGGTCCTTGACTCTCATAAATTTTTATTTAGAAACCCTGCTGCTGATCCTGAAACTATTTCACAGGGTCCAAAGGGAGTTAAGGCCTCAACAGCAAAAAACCCTACCCCCTCCAACAGAGATTCAAGGGCACTGGACAGATGGGGAAAAAAGGTTTATACATCTGCAACTTTGGCAATCAGGGCCTTAAACTGTCAGTTTCATATGCTTAAGTACCAACAACATGTTATGGGATTGCTGAATCAGAAAATTATGTTGATTTCAGAATGTGCATAAAATAAGGAATTACAGGAATTATTGCATGCAGCTGAACACACTGCGGTGGTGGTGCTGCGCTAGCGTTGTTGCCTCACGGACATTGCCCGTTCGATTCTCAGAGCGTCTTCTCTGTGGCGATATGCGTGAATGGGCGTTCCTTCGTTGAAGGTTGTGCGTTTGTGCATAAAATAAGGAATTACAGGAATTATTGCATGCAGCTGAACACACTTCGGTGGTGGTGCTGCGGTAGCGTTGTCGCCTCACAGACATTGCCCGTTCGATTCTCAGTTAGAGCGTCTTCTGTGTGGCAACATACGTGAATGGGCATTCCTTCGTTGAAGGTTGTGTTAGGCCTGGCAAGCCAGTACGTAAAAATCTACTGCCAATCATTAGCGGATCGGAGTTCCGCTGTGGCGACCCCTAACCGGGAAAAGCCGAAAGACACAACAACAACATTGCATGCAGCTGAACAAGTTGGAAAGCATACTTTGCAATGTGGTTTTGATTCTTTGGAGGCCTCCTGCAGGGCCGCAGTTACTGGATCTGTGATTAGGAGGCATGCCTGGTTAAAGGATCAAAATTTGCCTGATCATGTTAAAGTTAAATTGCTAGATGCACCTTTACAGCATGATTCTCTGTTTGGTATTAAGGCAGAAGAGGTTTTAAAGAAAATGGAAGACAAAGCTAAGTCTATGGAGACTGTTAAAGATTTCTTAAAAGTGCAGCCACCTAGATTCAGTAGACACTGGCCTACAAAAAATTGGTCCTTTCCTGTGTCAGACAGAGCTCAAAGGGGCAAATCCAGATGCCCTAAGGGTTCCAGGTACCGGGCTCAAGACTCATACAGGTCAAAGCAATGGGGCACATCCACCTCCAAATCTGGAGGAGTTAAAGTGCAAACCTACAGAAAGCAATCCCAATAACTTCCCTCTGCCTACACCAAGCACTTATCTTTTGGCAGCACCCATAGGGGGAAAATTAGCACTTTTTGCTCAAAATTGGAAGTTAATAACCCAGGACAAGTGGGTAGTAAACATCGTATCACAGGGATACAGATTCCATTTCCACACACTGCCAATGACATATGGTTGGCCAGATCTGCCAAAAAAACAATGGGCAGAGGCACAGAAACAGGTTACGTCCCTCATGGATATGGGGGCCATTCAGACAGTACCAGAACAGGAAAAAGGACAAGGTTTTTACTCAAGACTGTTCTTGGTACCCAGAAAGGACAAGGCCTGGTGGCCAATACTGGATTTATTGATTTTGAACACATACCTGGACGTTCCAAAATTCAAAATGCTCACCTTGCAACAGCTTCTGCCCATGCTGGGCAAGAATGCCTGGCTGGTGACTTTTGACCTAAAAGAGGCATACCTGCATGTCCCAATAAGACAGTCGTGCAGAAGATACCTCAGATTCAAGGCTGGCTTAATGCATTACCAATTCTCTGCACTGCCTTGTGACTTATGTACTGCGGCCAGGGTCTTTACAAAGTGCCTGGCACCAGTAATTGCATTTTGCAGACAAAGAAGTATTCAGATATATCCTTACTTAGATGACTGCCTCATTCGAGCAGAGAACAAGGACACTTCAACGACACCTGGCGTTTGTGAAAAGGCTTATAACATGCCTAGGGTACACAGTAAACGAAAAGAAATCACAACTGGTACCCTCTCAAAAGATAACATTCCTGGGTGCAAGCTTGAATACAACTGCCCAGATGGCTTACCTCACACCAGACAAAGGCAACTGACTACTTACTTCAAACTGATGGCAACAAAAACCCAATCTTCTGCAAGACAAATTCTGCAGGCTCTGGGCTTCATGGCATCCTGCATCCTACTAATTCCATATGCAAGACTGCATATGAGGAAACTTTAATGGTACCTAAAAAGTTTATGGAGTCAACATTCACACAGTCTGGAAACGATGGTTCCTCTCATCCCCTGCCTGCAACAGGTGTTTCTGTGGTGGGCAAAAGCCTGTCACCAAAACATGGGATGGCCCTTCACTCTACCCCCTGCCAGCCAAACCTTAAAAACAGACGCATCATATTATGCCTGGGGGGCCCACATGGCAGGAAGATGCATTCAGGGCATATGGGCACCAAATCAAATGCATCTACATATCATCCAGAAAGAGATGCTAGCAGTTCAAAATGCCCTAACAGCCTTCAAGGACTTCATCCAGGACAACTACTGATAAAGACGGGCAACACCACAGTCATGTAGTATATAAACAAGCAAGGGGGCATGCACTCATACCCCCTTTGCAGTTTAGCCATGGCAGTGTGGGACACAACTTTGACCTACCAAATAAATCTTCAAGCTCAATTCCTGCCAGTCGATTTAAGCAGAAACCTTATGGATCCTCACGAGTGGAAACTAAATCCACAAGTCTTCAGCATGATAGCAGAGAAATGGGGGAGCCCAGACATGAACCTATTTGTCTCCTCAAAATTTTCAATTGAAAAGATTCTGCACAAGGACTTATCACAGACAAGCATGGAAAGTGGACACCCTATCCTTCAGTTGGAAAAACCTATCCGTTTACGCCTTTCTTCCTCTACCTCTTCTACCCACGGTCCTCCTAAAAAGTCAGACAAGAGAAGCCAAAGATGATATTAATTGCCCTGGACTGGCCCCGCCAATACTGGTACCCAATCCTAAGGAACTTTTCTCAATACCCAGCTTGGACCTTGCCTCAAACACCACAACTACTATCACAGCAAAACAATCCGATCCTGCACAATCAACTACAGAGACTGAACCTGGCAGCACAGCTAATCCTGTAATCATACAGGCGATACCTCTCAGTAAAGCTGTGATGGATGTCATTTTGGAAGCCAGAAGGCCTAGTACTAGAAAATCTTATGCTGACAAATGGAAGAGAATTATGTGTTTGGAATCAAGCACAAGGAACTGATACAGCAGAACCGCATATTCCTCAGATATTACAATACTTAACTGAGATGCTTGACAAAGGCCTATCTTTCTCATCAATCAAAATCCATGCCTCTGCCATTTCAGCTCATTACAATACAGAGCCACCAATCTTTTCTCATCCTTTAATAAAGCAGTATCTTAGAGGAGCCAACAATGTAAAGCCTCCTAGAAGGTCACCATTACCTGCATGGGACCTCAATTATGTGTTGGAAAAGCTCACTCTGCCTCCATTTGAACCAGCTGCTACCGCTGATATAAAGTTTTATGGAAGACAGCTCTGCTACTAGCAATTACTTCAGCAAGAAGAGTTTGAGCTGCAGACCCTCATGGCTGTAGTGCCTTTTATCATATTTTACCCAGACAGGGTGTCTCTGAGAACAAATCCTACTTTTATGCCTAAGGTCGTTTCCAGTGCGGCTCTTAACCAAACAAATTATCTGCCAACTTTTTATCCAAATCCGCAGAACAAAGGGGAGAGAATTCTGCATTCCTTGGACGTACACAGACAGCTAAGATTGTACTTGAACAGGACTAAAGCTCTAAGAAAAAACGAGCAATTACTAGTGTCATATGCTACAGGATCAGAAGGAAAGGCTATTTCAAAGCAGACAATTTCAAAGTAGATAAGCCATTGCATCTGTTTCTGCTACTTACACCATGGCAAACCTGTGCCCAAGGGCATTAGGTCTCACTCCACCAGGGCTGCAGCTACTTCAGCAGCCTTTCTCAGAGGAGTACCAACCATGGACATTCTAGAGGCTGCTACTTGGAGATCTGTTCACACCTTTACAAAGCATTACCATTTCCCTCTCTACTCTAAGTCCAGGGCAGGCTTTGCCACTGCAGTGCTGCAGGGCCTTGTAGCCTCACCTAATGCTGTTTAGCTCCAGCCTCCCAACCATAGCTTTGGGATTCTACCCAAATGTAATGACTGCAACAGTGAAACACGAAGAACATAGTACAGTTGTGTACACTTACCATAAATGTAGATGTTAGAGTGTATTCACTGTTGCAGTCCAGGTTACTCTCCCCCCCGTCATTCTACAGTTTATTTTTCCTTGTCTATCTTCTACAACCTGTATGGTGTATTTGCTTGTAGATGAAGGTAAAGTTTACATTGATGCATGTATGTATATAAATATTTTGAATATTGCTACCTTTTTGGGGCACCTGACATCGGAGGCAAGAAAAACTAAAGAAAATGGCGTTAGCTGCATGTTTTATACTTCTGACGTCATGGAAGAGAAGACAGCAACCGACGCAGGACCCAAGACTTTGGAATTCAGGTCAACTTGCCAGCAGATTACCCAAATGTAATGACTGCAACAGTGAATACACTCTAACATCTACATTTATGGTAAGTGTA
>NC_056729.1:537928087-538078087 GCF_019279795.1 Protopterus annectens | reverse complement strand
GGAGAGATTCTGAATTCAGGCTTGGAACTGAGTAGTGTGCATATGGATTTCTCTCCTAATTTGCCATATATTATTGTTAATGAAACAGGGGACTTTAATGTTATTAATTACAGCACCTTTGTTTTTGATCCTTGTATTGCAAACCTATTTTCTAAAGGGTTTACCTTTGTACCCTAGGTTAGAACGGACATTGCCAATGTATTACTGGACCTGAAACTGTTAGAAAAATGTTTTGCTGAATAATCGTGCTGTAAATGGTCAGGATGAATTTTTGGTCTCGTGTGTAACGAAATGATTTCCATGATTACATGAGCTGGATATATGCAATTATTTTTAGTGATGCATATAGGCTGGTATCAGGAAATGTAGTTAATGTTGCATACAGTAAAATTTCTTCTCAACTTAGTGATATGCTTTTCGAACAACATATTAGTTCGGCTGAATTTTAATTTTTGCAAGTCAATTTTTCCGTTGTATCCACTATTTTTGGGTTACCCAAGTTGCATAAGGACTTGGCTGACCCCCCCCCCCCCAATGTGTTCTGTTGTGGATGCTCATAATTTGGCCACTTCCACTTTTGCTAAATTCCTAGATACTAAATTAAAGGAATTATTGAAACAGGAATCACATTTGTGTATTGATTCCTGGGATTTTTTTGGGTAAATGTAACATGCTTAGATTTGATACATCTTTTATGTTCCTGACAATTGATGTTAGAGTTGTTTTCTTCTATTCCACATGATGTGGGGCTAGAATGATTTATTTAGTATTTGATTAGGAAAGGTCTTCCACAGGATAGTATTAATTTATATGTTGAAATGATAGAACTTGAACATAACAATAATTATATTATTTTTGATGAACAGTTATTTTTACAGGTTAGAGGTGTTGCAATGGAGGCTGCCCGTGGGCCCCTATATGCTAACATCATTGTGTGAATGGGAACGAAGATTTGTTTTCAACCACCCCTTGTTTCAATGTTGTGAACTATATCTGAGGCATTTGGAAGATTTATTTATTATTTGGAAGGGGTGTGTGGAGGATATGGAACTTTTTTTGCAATATATCAATGCAACTACTGATTTTTTGAAATGCACACGTTTTACATAATGATATCAACTATTTAGATGTTAAGTTGGATAAGGGCCAGATTAACGGCAAATGGTCTTCGTGTTTCACTGTTGCAGTCATTGCATTTGGGTTATCTGCATGCAGGTAGCCCTCAGCTGGCCTGAATACTAGAGTCTTCGGATTTCTTTGTCGGATGCTGTCGCTTCTTCCTTGACGTCAGATTATCAGGGGTATAAAACATGCAGCTGATGCCATTACATCAGTTTTTCATGCCATGCGGTGCCCGGAGCAAAAGCAGTTCTCAAGTGCCGCTAGGCCGTCTCCTGAAATTTTCGTTTTCAAATTTCAGACCCGAAGTCTTCAAAAAAGATAAGTACCCCATTGGGGATCCTTTTTCTTGCTCCAACCGATGTCAGTAAAAGTTAACAATTGTCTTACCTGTGGAAAGCAAATACCTTGTAGAGATTTTCATTCTTACTGCATCCCCTCTTTAGGTCCAGACATCGACATCCCACGCTGTCTGTTTTGTGCCTTGTTCAGTGCCCGAACTATTCGTCGTTGGGCCATTTTTGCAGCCAGTTATTTTCTTACTTGAACTACATACTCCGAAATGGCTTTGTCAAGCCATCCAACTACCGATCTTCCGAAAAAACAAAAGGCTAAAGACAGAGACAGACGCATCAGTCCAAAACTGCCAACTATGCTTCCGTTAAGCTAGTCGCCAGTCCGCCGGTACTCAGTGAGGCGCTTTCGCAGCCCCTGATGCCTGCTACTTCAGATTCGCAGGCCTCTAATGAGACCCATTTGGAGTCCGGTATGCCATGAGATGTTTCTTCGACTATGGAACCTGCGGATGTCTCTACCTTGGATGGGTCTGGAGCCGCTGTGCAGGCACCGGCTTCTGAAGGTGTATTCAGGCCTACAGACATTCATATTAAACCAACACCATCGTTTCTATCCAGAAGTTCCAAATTCATCAGGCCAAAACTTGCACTATGCCTAGAAAACAGATGACCAAACTGCAGGCTCAGGCCCATATGCCTCAAAAACAAATGCTTAGAATGGCTAAAGACCTTATTACCTTAATTAGGGGAAGCCAGCCTTCCCCCTCCAAGAGACCTAGAACTGATTTTCTTTGATTCTTCTGATCAGGAATCTGATAGTTCTGCTCCTTCTGATTATCAGGATTTGCCCTTATCTACTTATGAGGCTTCTGATGCAGAGGATTCCATTCCCTCTGCTTCCCCTCCAGAAGATTTTTCTTTCGGTGAAACCTTGCATACTCTTAGGGAACATTTCTGCTGGGAAAGCCAGGATTACTCTGAGTCCAAAAAGAGACTTAGAGAATTCTTACTCCTGCCTCAACACAGGCCTTTAGCTATCCCTCCTGTTCTGGACATTGTAGATTATTCCTTCTTGGAATATAGCCTTAACCCATGCACTTTGCTTCCAGCTCCCAGAAAACCCAACAGGTACTACAGAGTACCTGACTCTCACAAGTTCCTCTTCAAGAAACCTTCTGCGGATCCAGAGACCATTTCCCAAGGACCAAAAGGAAATCAGGCTACTGCTGCCAAAAATCCTACCCATTCTGATAGAGATTCTAGAGCCTTGGACAGGTGGGGTAAGAAGGGATACACTTAGGCTACTTTGGCCATTAGGGCTTTAAATTGCCAATTTCATATGTTAAAGTATCAGCAGCATATTATGGGACTACTTAAACAGAAAATGATGTTGATTCCTGACTGTGTTGAACACAAAGAATTGCAAGATTTAATGCATTCTGCAGAACAAGTTGGTAAACATACTTTGCAATGTGGTTTTGACACTTTAGAAGCATCTTGCAGGGCTGCTGTCACTGGGTCCTTACTTAGAAGGCATGCTTGGCTTAAGGAACAAAACTTGCAGATCATGTTAAACTAAATTACTGGATGCTCCTTTAAACCAAGACCGCCTTTTTGGCAACAAAGCAGAAGAAGTCCTCAAAAGGATGGAGGAAAAAGCTAAATCTATGCAAACTGTTAAAGATTTCCCACAAGTACAGCCTAATAATAAATACTTGAAGGCGAAGGCCGAGGTACCAGAATTAAAGAAGAAAATTTGCACCATCGACTGCCTGTGTTGTGTTCAAGTATTTATTATTTTGTTCTCTTGCTCGAGTGTATTGAGTTCCACAAGTACAGCCTCCCAGATTCTGTAGGCATTGGCTTTCAAAGAACTGGTCCTTTCCAGTCCCTTCCAGGCCTTCTCATTCCAAACCCAGGAACAGCAGCCTGCCTAGGCTACAGTCTCAGGCTACGCACAGATCTAAGCAGTGGGGGGCTCCCACTTCCAAAGCAGGGAGTAGTAAGTCACCCCCCCCACGGAAAAATGGCACAATGACTTTGCCTTAACCCTTCCAAACCCTGCTCAACTATCTGCTCCCTTAGGAGGAAAGCTCGCCCTGCATGCAAAAAAACTGGGAACTCCATTACCCAGGACAAATGGGTTTTGAACATAGTTTCTCAAGGATACAGATTCCACTTCCACAGACTACCAACTCCAAATGGTTGGCCAGACCTACCCCCAAATCAGTGGGGGTGGCCCAACAACAGGTTCTCTCTCTTCTCAGTATCAGGGCTGTTCAACCTGTCCCAGCAGAACAAAGGGGACAAAGTTTTTATTCAGGACTTTTTCTGGTACCCAGAAAAGACGACCCCTGGCATCCTATCCTGGACCTCTCTATTCTCAACACCTTTCTGGTGGTTCAAAAATTCAAAATGCTAACTCTTAAATAGCTTCTTCCTAAGCTAGCCAATGATGCCTGGCTGGCAACCCTAGACTTAAAGAAAGCTTACCTGCACATCCCAATAAGAAGATACCTACGTTTCAGGGCAGGCTCCATGCACTTTCAGTTCTCTGCACTTCCCTTTGGCTTACCTGCTGCGCCCAGGGTGTTCATAAAGTGTCTAGTTCCAGCCATAGCATTTTGCAGGCAGAGAAATATTCAAATTTACCCATACTGGATGATTGTCTGATTCAGGCAGAAGGCCAGGGCTTGTTATTACAACACCTGGCATTTGTAAATAAACTTTTAACCTCACTGGGGTACACCATCAACAAAAAGAAATTTCAACTAGTACCCTGCCAACAGATTGTATTCCTGAGAGCAAGCTTGAACACAACTTCCCAGATGGCATTCCTCACGCCAGAGAAGCAAGTTTATTTGACAATTTACTTCAAAACTATTGGCCACAAAACCCCAGCTATCTGTAAGGAAAATACTGCAAGCTCTGGGGTTCGTGGCCTCTTGCATTCTACTAATTCCATATGCAAGACTGTATATGAGGAAACTCCAATGGTATCTAAAAAGCCTATGGTGTCAACTTTCTCAGGACCTAGAAACAATGATTTCTATTATTCCTTGTATGAAGGCAGAGTTCCTTTGGTGGGCAGAGGCCTGCTACCACAACAAGGGACTCCCTTTCACTCTTCCCTCCTGCTGCCCAATCCTTAGCAGACGCATCAGACTATGCATGGGGGTGTTCACATGGCAGGGAAGTGCATTCAGAGCAAATGGAACCCGAGACCGATGCACCTGCATATCAGTCAAAAAGAAATGTTAGCTGTACATAATGCTCTGACAGCCTTCAAAGACCGTATTCTTCCAGGACAACTATTGGTAAAGACAGACAACACCACAGTTTGTACATAAACAAGCAGGGGCGAACCCACTCATGCCCTCTCTGCAGACTATCCATGGCTCTGTGGAACACAGCCTTGAACTACCAAGTACACCTACAAGCACAATTCCTGCCAGGTAAGCTAAATTCACTAGCAGATGACTTAGGCAGAAATCTCATGGACCCACACGAATGGAAACTAGAACCCAGAATATTCAACCTCTTGAGGAACAAATGGGGGACTCCAGAGGCAGACCTGTTTGCCTCCCCTCAGCACTACCAATTGAACAAATTCTGCACAAGAACTCCCCACAGTCAAGTTTGAAAAGTGGATGCCCTGTTCTTTACCTGGGAAAGCCTTTCCCCTTCTGCCTCTCCTCTCGAAGGTTCTACTAAAGGTCAAACAGGACAAACCCAAGGACAATACTGATTGCACCAGACTGGCCACGCCAGCACTGGTGTACCCCCTCTTGCGCAGTATGACACTGCTACAACCATGGCACCTTCCTCAGGCCCCTTCCCTGCTCTCCCATCAAGGGGGCCAGGTTCTGCACCCTCAGCTTCAAACCCTGAACCTTGCAGCCTGGCTAATTCCTTGAGCTCTCCTCCAGCATCCCTCAGTAAGCAGGTGCTGGATGTCATTGTGGAGGCATGGAGGCCTAGTACTAGAAAATCCTATGCTGAAAAGTGGAAAAGATACTGTTCCTGGAGCCAGGGTCAGGGGATGGGCACAATGGTGCCCAGCTTACCTCATATTCTAGAGTACGTAACAGAAATGCTCCACAAGGGCCTATCCTTTTCTTCAATTAAAATTCATGCCTCTGCCATTTCAACACATTATAATACTGAGCCACCCCTCTTCTCTCACCCCATTCTAAAACAGTTCCTTAGAGGGGCCAAAAATTTAAGACCCCCCCCCCTAGGAGAGCTCCCACTCCAGCCTGGGACCTTAACTTTGTATTGGAAAAGCTCACTCTTCCCCCCTTTGAGCCATCTGCAACAGCAGAGTTGAAATTCCTTTCTTGGAAAACGGCCTTCCTTCTAGCCATCACTTCAGCAAGAAGAGTGTCTGAATTACAGGCCCTCATGGCAGTGGGAACCCTTCAATGTGAAATTGTTCGATCTCGCCGTTGTTCTTACACACGGGTTCGGAGCCAATCCTTGGCTCTGAGTCGGCCGCATCACAAGCTCTGCAAAGAGAAGCTCGAGGCACAGTCTATATCCCATGATCCTCCTCTGCTATCCCTCAGATCTAGTTTGCCGCTGCAACAGATTGTGTCGAGGAGAGCTCGGGCCAGTAAAAGCTTTTGTATTTTCAAACTTTTTTTGGGGGATTTAGAGCTATTTAAAGCTAGTTATCTGAGTTAGTAATTAATTGTGTGTGTGTGTGTGTGTGTGTGTGTGTGTGTGTGTGTGTGTGTGTGTGTGTGTGTGTGTGTGTGTGTGTGTGTGTGTTTAGGGCTTCCCTTTTATATATTTACATAGTGTTTCGGCTGAGGCCTATTTAGTCCTGTCAGGGCTCTGACAGCAGTAAACAAAATTTATATCTATACTTATAGTTAACACTTTAGTATTTAGTCTTGTGTGCAGTGTTTGTCTATTTATATGTATATATGTGTATATATATATATATATATATATATATATATATATATATATATATATAAAATCGTTGGTTTCTTATATATACAATAGATAGTCCTTAAAATTTGCTGTAATAGACTATTTTTACAATTTATTGGTCAAGTTAGTTACTTGTTTTAGACATGACAGAGAAAGCTAAGTCTGGATTCAAACGATGTCAGTGTGGACAAAAAATGTCCATCACAGACTATCATGCTTCCTGCGTCTACTTTCTTGGCCCTCTCCACCTGCAGGAGGACAGTTCTATTTGTCACTCCTTCAGTGGAAGGGTCATGATGGAAAGGCGCAGGAAGTCTATCGAAAGGGGCTTGCTAAAGCCAGACTTGGAGAAGGCTGATCAGGCGTCGAAATCTTCGAAGGGGTTGAAGTCTTCGAAGGTATCTGAGCCTAGGTCATCTGCTCCGAGCATCTCTACTAAGGTTCGGTCGCCGGCTCCACAGACCTCTGGGCCGAGCATCGAGCGATTATCTCTGATCGAGGCCCAGGTCTTGGAGCCGGTGTCGGAGGTGCCTCCATCCTCGATCCTTCGTTCGGTGGCATCTTCGGCCCCTTTGACCCGTTCTTCCAGGCTGTTATCTGACACTGACATGGATCGAGTGGTACAGAAGCTCATGGAGAACATGGCTCTTTCCAAACTCATTGCGGTTTCATCCCAATTGGTATCGAAACTTGAAGCCCTCCCTGTGCCTCCGGCAGATCCTCCTTCGAGACCCATCGAGTCCTCGGAGCCCAGAGAAGAGGAACCGATGATTGTTGAGCCCTAGGTGCCGAAGTCTTCTTTAGTGCGATTGGCACCACTGACCTGCACTCCCTCAGAGCCCATCAAGGAGTCGCGGAGCTGACTGTCTCTCCTCGGTTCCGGGGCGGAGAGTCGAACCGAACTCTCGGTTCCGACTCTTCCCCTTGGAGCCTCGGCACAGATTAGCTCAGCTCCGTCCTCAGGGTCGGAGCCCATGGTCCCGGCTTCGGGGAAACTACCGTGCTCTTCGGATCCGGTGGGGTCCTCGGCCCGGGGCTCTGGTGCTTTCGACGTCATGAGGAAGGTCTTGTCTGAAAAGACATTTACTTCATCGGAGTCGTCTTCTCCTTCCCCCAAAGGGCCACGTTCTGTTTCTGTACCCTCGATCCCTGCCAAGTGTAGAGACCCAATGCCTCAGCCAGCCCCAGAGTGTGCCCCCTGTTCCTCGGAAGCTTAACCAGCTGACCCCTCTGATGAAGTCCCGAGGAAGCGATTGTGCAAGAGGAGGCACATTGATTCCCCACAGGAATCATTGACATCGGACACCAATTTAGATGAGTCAGAGGGGTCCCCACGGTCCCCCTCTGAGGATGTCTCATTTGCTGACATCCTGGAGATCTTGAAGCAGAGGGGTGATTGGCAGACTCTCGCCCTCACTGAGGATGAATCTGTGTTGCTGAAGGCGTTTGGGGCTCAACCTTCTACCTCCTGGGCGACACCGCCCTTCGATGAGTTAATGGACCTAATAGCTCGAAGGGCATAGGAGACTCCAGATTCAGTGGAACCAGTCCCTCTGAGGCCGAATAAATATATCACTGACCCCAGGACAAGGCTCATCTTACTAAAGGAGTCCCAGTTGATGCTATGGTGGTAGCGGCAGCCACGAGGAAGGAAATTTCCAAGGCATCTTCCTCTGTCCATCCTCCTAACAAGGATTCTAGGACTATGGACAGGTATGGGAAGCGTGTTTTCAGTTCAGTGACTTTTTCCATGCGTTCGCTGAACTACCTTACGCACTTTGCGTCTTTAGAGAGATCTCCTTAAGGAGCTGGGAGATGCTCTCCAGGTTAACACAGATGCTGCTGTCTCAGAAAAGGTAACCGCACAGCTTAACACCCTCACTTCGATAGTGAACTCGTCTATGAGGCTCATTTCGTATGCGGCCGAAGGTTCGAGCAGGGCTGCAGCTTCAGCGATCGCTCTGCGGAGACTATCCTGGATACACCTGCGCTCCTTTGCGGAAGCCTTCAAGTCTTTCTTTACCAATGCCCCTTTTGATGGTGCCACCTGTTTGGGCCCAAAGTAAAGGAGACTCTCACTCGGTGTGAGCAAGAAGGTAAGACCCTGTCTGCCGTAGGGGTCCGTTTTTCCACCCCGACCAGACCGTACCCCAAAGGACAAAGAGGCAGAAAAATGTGGTTCCGAAAGACTCCGGGATCTTTCCAGTCTACACAGAGTGATGCCCCCTCCAGAGGCAGTTGAGGGAGGAGAAATGGAAGATGCCACCCAGGCGGCAGAGGGGATCCGCAGAACCAGGGCAACAGGGATAGCATCCCTGGGAAACCCTTCCAGCACTCCTGAGTGGAGGCCTGACTGTCCTGCTCTGGAAGTAGTCGGGGGTCACTTGGCTTTATACCCAGAGACCTGGCTAAATCTCACTTCAGATTCTTGGGTAAAAAGCATAATAACCAGAGGATACCACATCCCATTTATAACCATTCCCCCCGATCAAAAGAGATTTCCAGATGTTCCACCTAATCTGCGAGATCAAGCAGCCATAGAAATAAGAAAGCTGCTCGAAAAAAAGTCATCCAACCAGTCCCGGTGGACCGGATAGGATCCGGAACTTACTCAAGGTTCTTTTTAGTTCTAAAGAAAACATGGGACTGGAGGCCAGTATTGGACCTCAGCAAACTCAACACCTTCGTAAAGAAGGAAAAATTCCGGATGGTCACGCTACAATCGATCCTTCCCTTTCTACTGAAGGGCGATTGGATGTGCTCTATAGATCTCAGGGACGTGTACTACCACATCAAAATGTCCAGAGCGTCCAGAGATCACCTGCGCTTCCGGCTGGGAGCCAGTCATTTCCAATTTCGAGCTCTGCCCTTTGGTCTCACCTCTGCCCCCAGGTTGTTCACCAAATGCATGGCAGTAGTGGCATCTCACCTGAGGCAGCTAGGATTCCGGGTGTTTCCGTATCTGGACGACTGGCTCCTCACCGCCACCACCAAGCATCGTCTTGTACAAGCCAGGGACTACACAGTCAACTTTTGCTCCCATTTAGGAATCTGTCAACTTCGAAAAATCTGCTTTGTCGCCCTCACAGCATGTCTCATTCATAGGGGCGGAGTTAGATACTACTACAGCTCTGATCAAGCTTCCCCAGATAAGAGTGTCAGCCCTCAGGGATCAGGTCGCGATTCATCTTCGGAGAAAGAAAGTTTCTGCTGCGCAAGTGCTGAAAGTCCTGGGCATGATGGCAGCTACCCTTATTGCAGTTCCTCTGGGTAGGATGCACATGAGGGTCCTCCAGTGGCTGCTCTTAGCACAGTGGTCGTTCCAACAACTTCCTTTGTCACACGACATCTTGATCACAGAATCTTGCAAACGGGATCTTCGGTGGTGGTTGAACAGCCAAGATCTAACGATAGGTCACCCATTTGTACTACCCAGCCCTACAGCCACAATAACCACGGACGCTTCCCTGATGGGGTGGGGGGACTTTTTCAGGGGAGAACGGTCCAAGGAGAATGGTCCAAGATGGAGTACAATCTGCACATCAATGTCCTGGAGTTGAGAGCAGTGTTTCTAGCGTTGCAACACTTTCACGAATCCCTACCTCTAGGAACAGTGGCAGTTCAGACGGACAATATCCAGTGGTCTGGTACATAAACAGGGTGGAACCAGGTCTTACCCATTATGCAGCGAGGCCCTGAGAATTTGGCAATGGGCTGCGTCCACAGGCCGCTTTCTGATAGCAATGCACATCCTGGGGTCATCCAAAAAATGGCGGAGAGGATTTTCTGCAGATGGGGCCAGCCTTGCTGCAATCTTTTTGCATCCCCCATAAATGCCAAATGCAGAAGCTACTTTGCCCTACTTCCCCCTCCGGGGGGTGCCCCCAGGGACGCACTGGTGCACGATTGGCCCCCGGGTCTCCTATATGCATTTCCCCCTGTTCCTTTGATACCCAAATTCCTACAGAAAGCCAGGAGTATGGAAAGGACGATCATTCTAATAGCACCATTCTGGCCTTGACAGATCTGGTTTCCCTTTCTTCGAACCCACCAGATGGAGGAACCGTGGATTCTGGACCCAGTGCCAGACCTATTGACTCACTCATCGGGAGTTCCTCACCTATCTCTTCAGTCCCTCAAACTGACAGCTTGGCTGCTCCGCTTCCCAATTTAGCCAGGTCGGATGTTTTGTCCCCAGCAGTACAGCACATTCTAGTTTCTTCCCACAAAGCTTCCACCAGGAAACTATACAGGAGCAAATGGAAACGTTTTGCGTGTTGGGCATCAGGGCAAGGTATAGATCCCTTGGTGGCCTCGATACACAAAATTTTGGAATTTTTTATCTATACTCTTTCAAGAAGGGGCCTCTACATCCACAATAAGAGTACAGTTAGCTGCCATATCTAACTTTCATGTAGGTGAAGGGGGCTCTACAGTTATGTCCCACAGACTTTGTAGAGCTTTCATGAAGGGTACCTTTCACCTCCGTCCACCCATTCGGGATCCGGTTTTTCCATGGAACTTGAATTTGATGTTATCCCAACTTATGTTGCCACCCTTCGAACCAGCTTCAACGTGTCCACTTAAGTATTTGTCTTGGAAGACTCTTTTTCTTATTGCTGTCACTTCAGCTCGTAGAATATCAGAGCTTCAGGCCTTGTCCGTTAGGCCACCATACATGATTTTCCATCCAGACAGTCTCCTTGCGTACTAATCCGTCATTCTTCCCGAAGGTATGTTCTGTGCTTAATATCAGTCAATCTATAGAGCTTCCCACCTTCTTCAAAAACCAATCTAACAAGTTGGAATACATGCTGCACAAATTGGATGTACATAGGCAGCTGAGATTTTATCTGGACAGAACAAAGGATTGCAGGAAATCTGATCAACTGTTTCATTCGCAGATTACAAGAAGGGCATGGCAGTAACAAAATGCACGTTATCCAAATGGCTTTCGGACTGCATAAATTTTGTCTATTCAGCTTCAAAACAACCACTTCGTTCAAGCCTAAGGCTCATTCTACTAGGGCCGTTTCTACTTCTCTAGCCCACGTTCGTCTACCGTTGGATACTATTTGTGCGGCGGCGACGTGGGCTAAGCTTCATACATTTGTTACTCACTGCAAAGTGGACAGGACCTCCAAGGACATGGCATCCTTTGGTTCCACTGTTCTCAGGAACGTTCTTCCGTGAGTCACCCAGGGTAACGGAGCTAGGGACGCTACCCATGTGTAAGAACAAATGGCGAGATCGAACAATTTCACATAAAGAAGTTATGTTCTTACCATAATGTTCCATGTGAATTGTTCATCTCGCCTTTATTCTCACATCCCTTCCCTCCTTCCCCCACCGTGTTCTGGAAGAACGGGTACGACTAGTGTCTGGTTGGTCTTCTCGGGGTTATCTACACTACCTAGTAATTGGTAGGTGACACATTAGGTATACACCTATCTGTATTTAGTTCAGATGTTTCAGGTTCGACTGTGTGATTGCGTGAGAGTTGGACGCATTGGTTAGTAGTGCGTTCTGGATTCTTGCAAACTAGATCTGAGGGATAGCAGAGGAGGATCATGGGATAAAGACTGTGCCTTGAGCTTCTCTTAGATGCAGAACTTGTGATTCGGCCGACTCTGAGCCGAGGATCGGCTCCGAACCCGTGTGTAAGAACAAAGGCGAGATGAACAATTCACATGGAACGTTATGGTAAGAACATAACTTCTTTTTATCTTCCATGCGGACAGGGTTTCCCTCAGGACTAATCCTTCCTTTATGCCCAAGGTGGTGTCTGGTGTGGCCCTAAATCAGTCCATTCATTTGCGTACTTTTTTCTCTAATCTACAAAACAAAGGGGAACAAATACTGCACTCTGGATTTGCCCAGATGACTTAGATTTTATTTGGACAGTACTAAGCCTCTCAGAAAATCTGAACAGCTGCTAGTTGGCTTTGCTGCAGGGGCAGAGGGAAAAGCCATTTCAAAGCAAACCATTTCCAAATGGATAGCCCATTGCATTAATTTCTGCTGCAAGCACCATGGAAAACGTACACCACAGGGTATAAGATCACATTCCTCCAGGGCTGCATCTACCTCTGTGGCATTTCTCAGAGGAGTCCCTACCAGGGACATCCTAGAAGCTGCTACCTGGAGCTCTGTACATACCTTCACCAAACATTACCACATGCCTTTCTTTTCTAAATTCAGAGCTAGATTTGCCACTGCAGTCTTGCAGGGCTTAATAGCTGGCCCTAATGCTCTTAAACTTCCTCCTCCCTTCCTTAGCTTTGGGAATCAACCCAAATGTGATGACTGCAACAGTGCAACATGAAGAACATAGTACAGTTGTGTACACTTACCATAATTGTAGATGTTTGAGTGTATTCACCGTTGCAGTCCTGGTTACCCTCCCTCAAGCCCCCTGACTTTTCTTGGCTCTACCTTTCCTACTTCTTGGTATATTTATTTTTTCTTGTGTATTTGCTTTTTGTTGGGGATGTACCGTACCATATAATTACTTCCTATTGTGGGGGCACCTGACATCTGAGGCAAGAAAAACTGATGTAATGGCGTCTGCTGCATGTTTTATACCCCTGACGACCTGGCGTCAGGGAAGAAGTGACCGCATCCAATGCAGAAATCCGAAGACTCTGGTATTCAGGCCAGTTGAGGGCTACCTGCAGGCAGATAACCCAAATGTGGTGACTGCAACAGTGAATACACTTGAACATCTACATTTATGGTAAGTGTACGCAACTGTACTATATATTTCCTCAATTTTTAGGAAACCAACTTACTCAAATGCATTTTTGCATTTTACAAGCTCACATTCTGTGGCTCAGAAAAAAGCAGTTGTCAAGGGGCAATTTGTCAGGGCTGTAAAAATGGTTTCTATGTTTGACGTTTTAAATGAATGCACCCTTTTAGAAAACATGTTTGTTAAAAAAGAGTACCCACATGAGTTTGTGAATGGTATTAAGTTGGAAGTTGTCAATAAGTGAGGTAGATGGTTTTTTTATCCCTTTTTTGGGGAATAGTGGATTAGCCAACATTTCGACTTCTACGGAATGTGTTACTCTGTTAGGTGACATGAGTCTGAACATTGAGATTTTGACTGTTCGTCTCTCCGAAACTGTTAATATGGTTAGGAATTAGGAATATTGGAACCAAAGTCGTTCATTACCAGATTTACTGCAGACTTTAAATCCATCAAGGACATCTTATTTAAAAACTGGCATATTTTGATTGAGGATTGCACTAATCTGAATGGCCATTTTTTTGAAAATTAATGGGAGATATAATTGCAATAGCTCTGGTGTGGTTTATGGGGCATTATGTCAGTGCTGTCCAGTTTTCTATACTGGGAAAACAGAGCGGAAATTGAGAAATCATATTTATGAACACACCTATGATACTAAAAAGAAAAAAATGATTAATGCCGTATACTGACATGTAGCAGAATTTCCTGAACAACATTTCAAATTTATTGTGATTGAGCAGGTAAAACCAAATGTTAGGGGTGGCCCAGGGCAATTATGGTTAGAGAAAGGGGAACTTTACTGGATTCTTCATTTAAAAGCAGTTGGTTGGCCTGGGCTTAATGAAATAGCATCCATTGGATGCATTTTAAAGTTAAAAGCATTGTTTAGATAATGTTAGGAGGTTATGGCAGTAGGTATATAGATTTATATATGCATATATCTACACTATCTATTTTTTCTTAAGGATTGTCTTCTCCAGAAGTTTTTAACATTTTGATATATATATTTTTATTTTTTATGATGCATGAATTTATACGTGTGTATATATATATATATATATATATATATATATATATATATATATATATATATATGCATGTACATTTACATTTTAGGGTAGTTGACATGTAATGATGTTTTGGATGTTATTTAGTGCATGTTTCTTTAAATTGATTCCTTGGTTGATGATGTCATGCTTTTTGGTGGTTTAAAAATGGCAATTTTATTTTTAATGGTATCTGATGAAGTCTTGCCATTCTTCAAGACAAAAGCGCTTAGCACAATAAATTGTGGGGAACATTTCCTTGCCTCTGTGTGGTGTTTTTTGTGCTTTAAAGTGTTTGTGACATTTTACAGTGTACAGCTGCAGGTCAGAGTTATATTCCCTTGATTTCCAGAATTTCTTCCATGTCGTACTGAGCTCCGTGCATTTCAACTTGGTCTTGCCAACAGTAATTGAAACTTGGCCATCAATATTTTGAATGGGCACACACACACACACACACACACACACGCACACACACTCACACAATCACACTCACACACACAATCACACACACACACACAATCACACACAATTTTCTAGGAGAAATTAATATCTCCCTAGTGCCAAAATCCCTTCCCAATCTTTACAGTGAAGCTACCACCACCAAGACAACTGTATCACACCAAATCTGCAGTTATCCACACTTAAGCCATCCTTAATTTGTTTGGTAGCTGTAATTAAAACAGTCACTCTTCAAAAGTGGAAACTTGCATTTGATTTTAGTTTGTAACAGTTTGATACACATATCCTTAAGCTAATAAGTACACTACTAGCCTCAAACATTTAACTTTAAATCATGTAATGCTTTACTAGATATAAATAAAGGTAAGCAGTGTGTTTTGTGCAACTAAGTTTACAGACCGCTTTACATGTACACAAAAGTATCAGACAGGTGGCATAAAGAAGAATTCTGACCAATAGCGTATTTGGGTATATTACTACCAGTAGCTAAAGATGTTTTTTTGATTTCTTTGTACATCTGACTTGTAAGTACTAACAGCAGCTGCACTGGCAAAGGATTTGAGCTGTGTCCAGGAATTAAGTCCAATTTTTTACACTTCAGAAGCAGGGCAGAAACTAACTAATAGTACTCAGTTTCTTTACTTAGTGAGTCCTATGTAACATTTCCTGTGTTTCTTTAATTTGAATGTCTTGGAGTAGCCATGTTTTGACCTGAAGTACCATTTCAAGGAGCATGAAACTGTAACCACTGGAAATGTTTACCTATTTGAAAAGCCAGTTTCACTCTTTAATTCCCTAAACCCTGCTGATGCCTGCAAACATTTCTTAGGATCATCTTTGTGTTGCCTCCAGGTTTCTAATACTGCATGTTCTCATGTATATTAACACTTGCAAAACCATACTACACACAAACTACTGAATGAGTTCATATTAAAACTAGCATGATTGGTAATGCAACTGAATAAATTCTTGACCTCTGTTTAGTGCAGCTAAACAAATATTAAATATTAATGAGTTGTTTATAGTGCTGTATAGTTTTATTTACTCAGTTTTTAATGATCACACAATTGTTTATTTTGTTTTCATGCAGCTATCTACATGTTACTGAAAGGCAGTTGCAGGCTTCACTCAGTGTCATGTTTCTTCTCTATAAACAATTAAACTTGCTTTAGGACAGACTACATCTTTTTACTGTGTACCTGTAAAGGTGTGTGTGTGTGTGTGTGTGTGTGTGTGTGTGTGTGTGTGTGTGTGTGTGTGTGTGTGTAATGTACATATATATGTATAAAATCGCTCTTTTTTTATCATACTTTGAGGCTTTCAGTAGTTGATGAAAGATGCAATATATATAATGTGTGCGCACACACAATATATTTATGTATACACACTCTCTCTTACTGTAAGTCTTGTATGACAGCAAAAAAACAAAGTGATACCAAACTACTGCAGGTTGCTCACACTATAAATGGACAGTAAATGAAAACAAAATGTGAGCACACCAACACAGCCACCAGAAGTATATGCAATAAAAAGATTTATTGACAAGGATTAGCACTTTTGCAGGGTTACCGCTTCATCAGATCCAAGTAAAAGAATAAAATTCAACACAAGACTCATTGAATATAAAAGAAGTTGTAACCAATCAACAACTGTTATCAGTAAAATAATTATATCAGTTAAGCAAAAATCACTGCCTCCTATTTAAGGCAGGTCTAAGAGGAATACTAGAGTTGAAACCTGGAAACTTATGTGCTTATAAAGATAAAATCCATTTTACCTCAAGCATTTCCACTTGATTATTAATATCACCTCTTCTGTTACTAGGTGGAACTAGTTGTAAAACACTAAAATAAACAGCATTCATGTCCTGACGAATTTGCATGATTAGCTAGGGCATTGGTGAGAGTTTTATTATGAATATTGCCTAAATGCTCTAACATTCACATGTACAACATGTTGCTAAATAAGGTAAAAACAAATGAACAGAGCGGACTTATGAAACTGACTCCTTTATTGGTAAGCGCTTTCGTTGGCATAAAATAAGCCAACTTCTTCAGACCATAAAAATAAAAACAACCATGATAAAACTCAAGATACTTTTTATATTCCTTGTGCTCCTCCACTCAATCAAATCAATGAATTAAATAAAAACGACTCAATTAATCAGATTAAAAGGCACAAAACACTATTTTCTACTGAACCCAACCATTTGCCTTACATTAGATTGTGTAAATCCGCAGATATTAAACACTATTACACAATTCAAAAAACATTTTTTTTATTTATTGCATGCAGCTGAACAAGTGGGAAAACATACTTTGCAATGTGGTTTTGATTCTTTGGAGGCCTCTTGTAGGGCCGCTGTAACGGGTTCTGTGATTAGGAGGCATGCTTGGTTAAAGGAACAGAATCTGCCTGATCATGTTAAAGCAAAATTATTAGATGCTCCATAACAGCACGATACTTTGTTTGGTGTTAAGGCAGAAGAGGTGTTGAAGAAAATGGAGGATAAAGCTAAATCTATGCAGACAGTTAAGGATTTCTTACAGGTACAGCCACCTAGATTTAGCAGGAACTGGCCAACAAAAAATTGGTCCTTTCCAGTGTCAGACAGGCCACAAAGAGGCAGGTACAGATGCCCTAGAGGCAGATCCTAGCCTCAAGGCTCATACAGGCCTAAGCAATGGGGTGCTTCTACCTCCAAATGCGGATAAGACAAATCTCAACCTTATAGGAAACCGTCCCAATGACTTTCCTCTACCAGTACCAAGCACTTACCTTTTACAAGCTCCTTTAGGGGGAAAACTGGCACTTTTTTTCACAAAACTGGCACATGATCACCCAGGACAAATGGGTCTTGAATACAGTGTCTCAGGGCTACAGGTTCCCCTTTCATACCCTGCCAAAGGCAAGAGGCATGCCAGACCTGCCACACAATCAATGTGCAGAGGCACAAAAGCAAGTTTCATCCCTCATGGACATGGGAGCCATTCAGCGAGTACCACTACAGGAGCAGGGACCAGGATTTTACTCACGACTTTTCTTGGTACCCAGAAAGGACAAAGCCTGGAGACCAATGCTGGACTTGTCTATTCTAAACACTTTTCTGGACGTTCCAAAATTCAAAATGTTGACTCTGCAGCAGCTTCTGCCCATGCTGGGCAAGAAGGTTTGGCTCATAACTTTGGACTTAAAAGAGGCATACCTGCATGTCCCAATCAGACAATCTTGCAGAAGATACCTCAGATTCATAGCTGGATCAATGCACTACCAATTTTCTGCACTGCCCTTTGGCTTATCTACTGCTCCTAGGGTCTTCACAAAATGCCTGGCACCAGTGATTGCTTTTTGCAGACAGAGGAATTCAAATATATCCCTACTTGGACGACTGCCTCATTCAAGCAGAGAACAAGGACATTTTACTAAAACATCTGGCGTTTGTCAAAAGATACACAGTAAACAAAAAGAAATCAAAGCTAGTACCCTCTCAAGAGATAATATTCCTGGGTGCAAGCTTAAATACAACTGCCCAGATGGCTTATCTCACACCAGACAAAAGCAACTGACTTCTTACTTCAAAATGTTGGCAACAAAAACCCGGTTATCTGCAAGAAAAATTCTGCAGGCTTTGGGCTTCATGGCATCCTGCATTCTGTTAATTCCATATGCAAGGCTGCATATGAGGAAACTACAATGGTATCTAAAAAGTGTTTGGACTCAACATTGCCACAGCCTGGAAAAATCAATTACACTCATTCCCTGCCTGCAACAGGAGTTTCGATGGTGGGCTCAGGCCTGTCACCACAACAAGGGACAACCTTTCACTTTACCCACTGCCAGGCAGACCGTAACAACAGATGCATCAGATTATGCCTGGGGGCCCACATGGCAGGAAAATGTATTCAGAGCACATGGCCCACAAGCCAAATGTATCTTCATATCAATCTAAAAGAAATGCTGGCTGTACAAAATGCACCGACAGCTTTCGGATCTCCTTCATCCAGGACAACTGCTGATAAAGACGGACAATACTACAGTCATGTGGTACATAAACAAGCAGGGAGACTCACATTCCTACCCCCTTTGCAGACAAGCCATGATTTTGTGGAACACATCACTGACTTATCAAGTACACCTGCAAGCTCAATTCCTGCCAGGAAAGATAAATACTCTGGCAGACGAACTAAGCAGAAACCTCATGGATCCTCACCAGTGGGAAACTAGATCCACAAATCTTCAGCATGATAACAAGGAAATGGGGACGCCCAGACATAGATCTATTTGCCTCCCCTCACAACTGCCAACTACAGAGACTCTGCACAAGGACTTATCACAAGCTAGCATGGAAAGTGGATGCTGTATCATTCAGCTGGGAAAACCTTACAGTATATGCCTTTTCTCCACTACCTCTCCTCCCCAAGATACTCCTAAAGGTCAGACAAGAGAAGCCAAAAATGATCCTGATTGCCCTAGACTGGCCACACCAGCACTGGTACCCAGTCCTAAAGAGCTTGTCTCAAGGCCCAGCCTGGACATTGCCTCAAATTCCTCATTTACTGATCCAACAGAACAATCAGATACTGCACAGCCAACTCAAAACCCTAAATCTGGCTGCATGGCGGATAAGGTAACCATTCAGAACACACCTCTCTCCAAAGCAGTTATGGATGTTATTCTGGAGGCCAGGAGGCCCAGCACCAGAAAATCATATGCAGAAAAGTGGAAGAGATTCTGTGCTTGGAACCAGGCACAAGGAATTGACATGCTTTTACCAAATATTCCTCAGATTTTACAATACTTAACTGAGATGTTGGACAAAGGCCTATCCTTTTCATAGATTTAAAATTCATGCCTCTGCCATTTCAGCTCATTACAATACGGACCCACCTATTTTTCACATCCACTACTAAGGCAGTACCTCAGAGGGGCCTCAATTTTGTCTTGGAAAAACTCACACTGCCTCCATTCGAGCCAGCTAGTACAGCTGAGATAAAATTCTTATCATGGAAAACATCTCTGCTCTTAGCAATGACTTCAGCAAGAAGAGTCTCAGAATTACAGGCACTAATGGCGGTTGAACCTTTTATAATTTTCCATCCGGACAGGGTTTCTCTGATGTGAAAATTACTGAACCTACACACATTGCCAACATACTGGCTGACAGGTTCAGTGCAAACTTCTCCCCCCCCCTCCCCCCAAAAGGAGAGATATCTATTCCAGAGGATTGTAGCCCCCCAAACATCTCCAACGCCCAGGTGAGAACTGCCCTCACTAAGGCAAAAAACACAGCATCCATGGGACCGGATGGTGTCCCCGGCTGTGTGCTTCATGAACTCAACGAGGAATTAAACCCACAGTTAGGACAGCTGTTTAATCTTAGCCTCACCTCAGGATACGTACTCAAGGAGTGGCATGCGACTGTGGTCCCACTTCATAAGGGCGGTGCCTCCACAGACCCTGGAAATTACCACCCCATTAGCTTGACAAGCCTCATCTGCAAAGCCATGGAGAGGATCATAATGGAACTCATAAATAAAGACATAGGGAACTTGCAGACTTTGGATCCAACCCAGTTTGGCTTTGTCAAAGGCAGATCCTGCCTCTTAAACTTGGTTGACTTTTTTGAGACAGTCACCAAGGCCATTGATGAGGGAAAGGCAGTCCATACAGCCTACCTCGACCTGGCAAAGGCCTTCAACACAATACCCCACTCAGGTATCATCGAAAAACTCATCAGCTTGAATGTAAACCCATACATCACAAGATGGGTTGCAAACTGGCTAAGTGCCAGAACCCACAGGGTCAGAGTTGCTGGAGCCATGTCAGACTCAAAGCCTGTCACAAGTGGTGTCCCACAGGGCTCAGTCCTGGGTCCACTCTTGTTCGGCATCTACTTTTCTGAAGTACAAGCAAACACAGGAGGGTTATGGCTGACAAAGTTTGCAGATGACTGCAAACTGGGCGCCATAGTCGAAAACACATCTGACACAGATATCCTCCAGAAGGGCCTCACAGAAACGGATAACTGGTGCCAGAGCCATGGCCTGAAGTTAAACGTCAAAAAATGCATAGTCAGTACCCTTCGGGAAAAACAAGGTTACCCCTAGCTACCATATAGGTGGCAATCCACTGAGCACAGAAAAAGTCATCAGGGATCTGGGGACCCAGGTTGACAGTAGCCTTTCGTTTGACACTCATGTTGCTAAAGTAGTTAGGAAAACCTTCTATATCGCCCACCTGATCATGAAGGGATTCACATCTAGATCAAGGGAGGTCATCGTCCCCCTGTACTCATCACTCATTAGACCTATGATTGAGTACAATGCCCGTTCGAATGTATCTGACCAGACACCTGCTGCAGCTTGAAAGGCCCCAAAAGTTCCTCACCAAAAGGATAAAGGGTCTCAAAAATATGTCTTATGCTGCCCGACTGAAAGAACTCCAGCTCTATTCAGTCTCATACCGCTTGCTCAGAGGTGACCTGTGCCTGATATATAAGGCCATGTCAAACCCAGATTTGATGAATATGCTTCACCTCAAAAAATCTAGATCCCTCAGAACCACAAGGGCGGGAGACTTAAACCTTGACACGGTTATAAATAGAACGTGCTGGAGGGACAGATTCATCACCCAGAGACTCCCTATGCTGTGGAACAAAATCCCGGTACATGTGAGGCAGAGCACCTCTCTGGCCTTGTTCAAGAGGAATCTTGACCAATGGATGGGAGATTGCAGATATACCCCAGGGATTACTTCAGTGTCACTGCTTGACAGAGGCACAGCAAAATGATAGGCATAGTTTTTATTCAAACTAAAGGGGTGGCGAAAGCCACATAACTATGGGCTAGGCTTATAAATGCCCTTGGGCAGATAGCCTAGTATGAACCTATGACAAACCCAATATTTATGCCTAAGGTAGTGTCCAGTGGGCTCTTAATCAAACAATTCATTTGCCTACCTTTTATCCGAACCCACAGAATAAGGGGGGAGAGGCTTCTACATTCTTTGGACATACACAGACTGCTACGCTTCTACTTGGACAAAATTAAAGCTTTCAGAAAATCTGAGCAACCCTTGGCATATGCTGCAGGATCTCAAGGAAAAGCAATCTCAAAGCAGACAATTTCCAAATGGATAGCCCACTGCATTCGTTTCTGCCATTCTCAACATGGCAAATCAGTGCCTAAGGGCATCAGGCCACACTAAACCAGAGCAGGAGCTACTTCAGCAGCCTTCCTCAGAGGAGTACCAACTAAAGACATTTTGGAGGCTGCAACTTAGACTTCAGTGCACACTTTTACAAAGCACTACCACTTACCTCTACTCTAAATCCAGAGCAGGCTTCGCTACTGCAGTTCTGCAGGGCCTCATAGCCACTCCTAATTCTATTTAGGCCCAGCCACCCAACCTCAGCTTTGGGATTCAACCCAAGAGTAATGACTGCAACAGTAAAACACGATGAACATAATAAATGTAGATGTTAGAGTGTATTCACTGTTGCAGTCCAGGTTACCCACCCACCATCCTCCTTTTCGTTGCTGGGACTTAACTGCACTTCTCTATACTATACAACCTATGTGGTGTATTTGCTTGTAGATGTAGAATGTTTTATTTTTAGTGCATGCTCTTTTATTGGCATAGTTTCTTAGCCTACCCTTCTTGGGGGCACCTGACATCTGGGGCAAGAAAAACTGAAGAAAATGGCATCGGCTGCATCTTTTATACCCCTGGCACACTGACGTCAGGAAAGAGGCGACAGCAACTGACGCCGGACCAGGACTTTGGAATTCAGGCTGACTGCGGGTAGCCTGCCAGCAGGATAACCCAAGAGTAATGACTGCAACAGTGAATACACTCTAACATCTACATTTGTTAGGTACACAACTGTACTTTCTTCGTGTTTCACTGTTGCAGTCATTACATTTGGGTCATCCTGCTGGCAGATTGCCCTCAGTCGGCCTGAATTCCAAAGTCCTGGGTCCTGCGTCGGCTGACGTCACCCCTTCCCTGACGTCAGGTCGTCAGGGGTATAAAAGATGTGGCCGATGCCATTTTCTTTAGTCTTTCTTGCCGCACGGTGCCCGAAGCAGAAGCAATTCGCAAGTGCCGGTCGGCCGACTCCTGAGATTTTCATGTTTGAGTTTCAGATCCGAAGTCTTCAATAAAGCTAAGTACCCCATTGGGGAAACTTTTTTCTTGCTTCAGACCGATGTCAGAAAAAGTAAATAATAATTCAGGTCAGATAACTTATTTAGGTATAATACTATCTAAAGATATTAAATCTATTATATATAATAATTATAATACCTGTTTTCTTAATATACAAGATCTTTTTAATACCTGGAATAATATGATGTTCTTTTTACTATGGAGGAGAGACTTACAATTATTAAAATGATAATATTCCCCAAGATTTTATACTTAATACAATCAATAATACTTCCACCTACAAAAATAATTATCAAGAAACTGAATACACTAATGTTAAATTTCCTATGGGCACCTAATAGACCTAGGATTGCATTAAAGAAACATACTAATAGCTGGTCTCAAGGGGGTATTTCTTTTCCAGACTTTAATTTATATACTATCTCTTCTATTGTAAAAGTTATTACTTTATTAATAGGTCAGTCATATGTCGCAAAATGGAAAGATTATTGGGAGCTAATTAGTATGCACTTCATGGAAATCTCCTTAACACATAAAAATATGATTGTAAATAACTCCATGTTATGGTTACTAAAGGAATTTTGTACTTCACCTATTACACCTAAACATATGGTTTGTTACCCATTAAATATTATTATTAGTTATCGTAACTTTATATTCATGCACCCTAAGTATAGGGAATGGAATTTTATTGTATTCCCTATAATGTATACTCAGGGTATGCTTTTGTCATCTACTTCTGAAGGAACTCATTTAGCTATAGATAATGATCTAAAGTACTGGTATCAGTTGATATCTGATAATAAAGTTAAAAATCTAGATTTTTTAAAACAAGAATTTGATCTAAGAGAAACTTGCTGGTTAGAGGTTCAGACCTTTAGACAACATCTCATTAATAAAATAGATCTAATGTCTATAACAGTTAAAGAATCTATTCCAACACTGATTGATTATTTGATATTAAATTTACAACATAAAGTTTCTGATAAAGGTAAACTTTCATACATACATAAAATTATCAGACAAGAAACGTTTTACAGTGTAGATTCATACTGGAATTATTTCACTTCTATTAATGGGGACCCACCAAATCAACAAGATAAACAATATATACTGGAATCTGCTTATAGAACTACGTCTTCCATTGTCTGGAGACTTTATACATGGAAATTTTTACATAGAACTTTTATACACCTTTGATGATGAATAAAATAAATAATAAAGATAATTTATGTAAGAGATGTAATGTAGAAATTAATGCTGACTGGGCTCATATGTTTTATGACTGTATAAAATTGAAAGAATACTGGAAGTCAATTAATGAATTTTTGCAGGCTCTTTTTACAGATAATTTCATTATTTCTAAATCTCTTATATTATTCAACACACCTGTACCTCAAAGTGTTAAAAAGGTCAAGCTTCCCTTGTTATGGTCTATTCTAGCAGTGGCTAGGAAAATAATAACTAGAAATTGGATTTCAGATACACCTCCTTCGTTCAATGAATTTAAAAATGTTATAAATATACTGTGTCATATGGAAATAAGCACAATTAGGACAAGAACAAATAGAAAAACATCTTATTATATTGTATGGGATAATTTACAAAATTTGTTAAAAAAATTTTAATTT
The DNA here is from genome assembly GCF_019279795.1 of Protopterus annectens. Lineage (NCBI taxonomy): Eukaryota > Metazoa > Chordata > Ceratodontiformes > Protopteridae > Protopterus > Protopterus annectens. The sequence goes on along the minus strand of NC_056729.1, from coordinate 538,053,669 downwards.
CAATAGCATGGTATTTTAGTTTAATTGATCTGATTGTAGTGGATGTCTTTGTAAATACTTTAGTTGTTTTGTTGAATGTTATAATAAAACCTATTTTTAATTACTTGTATAAAATTGTTATGATATTTCTCTTATATGTTAAAACAATAAACCTGTTTTAAAAAAAAAAGAAAAAGTAAATAATTGTATTTCTTGTGGAAAACAAATATCTCATAAGGATTTTCATTCTTACTGTATTCCTTGCCTAGGGCCTGATCACAACGTTTCTGGTTGTTGTTTTTTTTAATTTATTTTTTATTTTTATTTAACATTTGTTGACCGGGATAGTCCGGCTAGGCTACACAGAGCCTATTTTCAGCGGAGGCCCGGGGAGAAACGCTCCAGTCGCATGTCTTTAGAATGTGGGAGGAAACCGGAGTACCCGGAGGAAACCCACGCGAATGCACGGAGAACATGCAAACTCTGCACAGAAGGCACCCCAGCTGAGAAACGAACCGGAGAACCTCTTGCTGTGAGGTGACAATGTTAACCACTGCACCACTGCGCCGCCTTTTTATGCTAGATTTAACCAACGCACTATTAAGCGTCGGTATGATTTTGCTCTAAACTATTTTGGACGCCGGTTTAATTATCTAGAAATGTCGTCGGATAGCCATCCGACTACCGGAGTTCACAAAAAAAACGCAAAGAAAAGGAGAGAGATAGACAACAGAGGCCCAAAACCGATGACTAAGCTTCTCCTAAGCCAGTCGCCTGTTCTCAGTGAGGCGCTTTCACAGTCCTTGACGCCCGTTACTTTAGAGTCGCAGGCCATTACCAACTCGCACGTGGAGTTGGCCATGCCACTGGAAACTCAAGGTATTGGAGCCTATTCCTTCAGATGGGTCCGGAGCCGCTGAGCAGGCACCGGCTTCTGAGGGTGTATTCAGACCTAAACATCTTTACCTTAAACCGACTTCAGCTTCAAAGACTAAAGCACCTTCTAAAGCAAAGAAACAAACTCAAGAGCCATGTGGTCAGGCCTCTATGCCCAAAACACAGATGCTCAAAATGACCGAAGACTTGATTACCTTGATCAGGAGATCTCATCCCCCTCCTGATAAGAGGCCTATGCAAGATACTGACTGTGAATCTTCAGATCAGGTTTCCATTTCTTCTGATTCCTCTTCTGATCAGGAATATTCTCTTCCCCCTATGAGGATTCTGATGCTGAAGCTTCTCTTCCAGAGGACTGTTCTTTTGGGGAAACCTTGCATACCATGGGGGAGCATTTCCACTGGGAGAGCCAAGATTTTTCAGAATCTAAAAAGAGGCTCAGGGATTTCCTTTTACCACCTCAACACAGGCCACTAGCCATTCCACTTGTGTTAGACATTGTAGATGTATTTTTGGAGTCCAATCTTACCCCTGACTCCTTACCTCCAGCTCCTGTTAAGCCTGACAGATATTACAGGGTTCCTGACTCTCATAAATTCCTTTTTAAAAACCTTGCTGCAGACCCAGAAACTATTTCACAAGGTCCCAAAGGAGTTGAGGCTTCTGCTGCAAAAAAACCCTACCCCCTTTGACAGATTCTAGGGCACTGGATAGATGGGGAAAAAAGGTTTACACATCTGCTACCTTGGCTATAAGGGCCTTAAACTGTCAGTTTCATATGCTCAAATATCAGCAACATGTCATGGCATTGCTCAAACAGAAAATGTTGTTAAACTCTGAATGTGCAGAAAACAAGGAAATGCCGGATTTATTGCATGCAGCTGATCAAGTTGGAAAGCATACTTTGCAATGCGGTTTTGATTCTTTGGAGGCCTCCTGCAGGGCCACAGTTATGGGTTATGTAATTAGGAGGCATGCTTGGTTAAAGGAACAAAATCTGCCTGATCATGTCAAAGTTAAATTATTAGATGCACCTTTACAGCATGATACTTTGTTTGGTGTTAAGGCAGAAGAGGTGTTAAAGAAAATGGAGGACAAAGTTAAATCTATGCAAACTGTCAAAGATTTTTTTACAAGTACAGACACCTAGGTTTAGTAGACACTGGCCAACAAAGAATTGGTCCTTTCTTGTGTCAGACTGACCTCAAAGGGGCAGATCCAGATGCCCTAGAGGCAGATCCCAGGCACAAGGTTTATACAGGTCAAAGCAATGGGGTGCTTCTACCTCCAAAGTTGGAGAAGACAAATCACAGCCATACAGGAAACAGTCCCAATGACTTCCCCCTGCCTGCACCAAGCACTTATCTCCTGGCAGTGCCCTTAGGAGGAAAATTAGCACTTTTTTCTCAAAATTGGCTCATCATAACCCAGGAAAGGTGGGTTCTAAATATCGTGTCACAAGGCTACAAGTTCCATTTTCATACCCTGCCAAAGGCAAACGGCTGGCCAGATCTGCCAAAAAAATCAATGGGCAGAGGCACAAAAACAGGTCTCATCCCTCATGGACATGGGGGCCATTCATCAAGTACCAGAGCAAGAGCAGAGATGAGGATTTTACTCATGACTGTTCTTGGTACCCAGAAAGGACAAGGCCTGGAGGCCAATACCGAACCTATCTATTATGAACACATTCCTGGATATACCAAAATTCAAGATGTTGACTTTGCAGCAGCTTCTGCCCATGCTGGGCAAGAATGCCTGGCTTGTGACTTTAGACCTAAAAGGCATACCTACATGTACCAATCAGACAAATAAGCCGAAGATACCTCAGATTCAAGGCTGGCTCAATGCAATACCAATTCTCTGCACTGCCCTTTGGCTTATCTACTGCGCCCAGGGTCTTTACAAAGTGCCTGGCACCAGTAATTGCATTCTGCAGACAAAGAGGGATACAGATGTATCCTTACTTGGACGACTGTCTAATTCAAGCAGAGAACAAGGACATTCTTCTACAGCATCTGGCATTTGTGAAAAGACTTCTAACATCCCTGGGGTACACAGTCAACTAAAAGAAATCAAAACTAGTACCCTCTCATAGATTCATAGATTCATAGATTCATAGATTAGTACTAGGCTAACTGCCCTTGCAAGCCATTTTAAGCCTAGCCAATTATCCCTTGTGAGACTCAAACCCTGCACCTTGTGTTTGTAAGGCAAACACCTTAACCATTAGGCCACCCTCCCAACCCCTCAATATCTCAAGAGATAATATTCCTGGGTGCAAGTTTAAATACAACTGCCCAGATGGCTTATCTCACGCCAGACAAAGGGAACTGACTACCTATTTCAAAATGTTGGCAACAAAGGCCCAGTTATCTGCAAGAAAAATTCTGCAGCCTTTGGGCTTCATGGCATCCTACTAGTTCCATATGCAAGACTGCATATGAGGAAACTTTAATGGTTCCTAAAAAGTGTTTGAACTCAACATTGCCACAGCCTGGAAACTATGAATATTCTCATTCCCTGCCTGCAACAGGAGTTTCGATGGTGGGCAAAGGCTTGTCACCAAAACAAGGGACAGCCATTCACATTACCCCCAGCCAGGCAGACACTAACAACTGATGCATCAGATTATGCCTGGGGGGCCCCACATGGCAGGAAGATGCATCTACATATGACTCAGAGATGCTAGCTGTTCAAAATGCCCTGACAGCCTTCAAGGACCTACTTCATCCGGGACAACTACTGATAGATAGACAGCACCCCGGTCATGTATTATATAAACAAGCAGGGGGGCACACATTCTTACCCCCTTTGCAGACTAGCCATGACTTTGTGGGACACAGGATTGACTTACCAAGTACATCTGCAGGCACAATTCCTGGCAGGAAGGGAAAATACTCTGGCAGACTAAGCAGAAACCTCATGGATCCCCATGAGTGGCAGCTGGATCCACAAGTCTTCAGCATAAGGAAATGGGGATGCCCGGACATAGATCTATTCGCCTCCCCTCACAACTACCAACTAAAAAGATTCTGCACAAGGATTTATCACAGACAAGCATGGAAAGTGGACACCCTATCTTTCAGCTGGAAAAACTTGTTATATGCCTTTCCCCCACTGCCTCTCCTCCCCAAGGTACTCCTAAAGGTCCGACAGGAGAAGCCAAAGATGATACTGATTGCCCCCGCCAGTACTGGTATCCAATACTAATTAATTTGTCTCAATGCCCAGCTTGGACCTTACCTCACATACCTCATCTACTGTCCCAACAAAACAATCAGATCTTGCACAGCCAACTCTGGACTTTAAACCTGGCAGCATGGCCAATAATGTAGTCATACAAAACACACCTCTCAGTAAAGCTGTGATGGATGTCATTTTGGAAGCCAGAAGGACTAGTACTAGAAAATCTTATGCTGGAAAATGGAAGAGATTCTGTGCTTGGAACCAGGCACAAGGAACTGATACAGCTGTGCCACATATTCCTCAGATTTTGCAATACTTAACTGAGATGCTGGACAAAGGCCTATCTTTTTCATCTGACAAAATTCATGCCTCTGCCATTTCGGCTCATTACAGTACAGAGCCACCAATCTTTTCTCATCCCTTATTAAAGCAGTACCTCAGAGGAGCCAAAAATTTAAGGCTTCCAAGGAGATCACCAGTGCCTGCATGGGACCTCAGCTATGTCTTGGAAAAGCTCACCCTGCCTCCTTTTGAGTCAGCTGCTACTGCTGATAAAGTTTTTATCTTGGAAAACAGCTCTGCTCTTAGCAATGACTTCTGCAAGACGAGTTTCAGAGCTACAGGCACTCATGGCTGTGGAACATTTTATCATTTTTTCTCCAGACAGGGTCTCTCTGAGGACAAACCCAACATTTATGCCTAAGGTTGTGTCCATTGTGGCTCTTAACCAAACTGTTCATCTGCCCACTTTTTATCCAAATCCACAGAACAAGAGGGATAGAATTCTGCATTCTTTGGATGTACACAGACAGCTTAGATTCTACTTGAACAGAACCAAAGTTTTCAGAAGGACAGAGCAATTACTAGTGGCATATGCTGCAGGATCACAAGGAAAGGCTATCTCAAAGCAGACTGTTTCAAAGTGGATAGGCCACTGCATTCGTTTCTGCTACTTACACCATGGCAAGCCCAGTGCCCAAGGGCATTAGGCCACATTCAACCAGAGCTGCAGCCACTTCAGCAGCCTTTCTCAGGGGAGTACCAACCAAGGACATTTTAGAGGCTGCTACTTGGGAGTTCAGTGCACACCTTTACAAAGCACTATCATCTGCCACTCTACTCTAAATCTAAGTGGCTTTGCCACTGCAGTTCTGCAGGGCCTCCTAGCCACTTCTAACGCTGTTTAGCCCCAGCCTCCCAACCATAGCTTTGACACTCTACCCAAATGTAATGACTGCAACAGTGAAACATGAAGAACATAGTACAGTTGTGTACACTTACCATAAATTTAGATGTTCGAGTGTATTCACTGTTGCAGTCCAGGTTACCCACCCACCATCCCCCTTTCTTCTGATGGAACCTATCTTTTGGTGCATGTATATGTGTATATATATATATATATATATATATATATATATATATATATATATATATATATATATATAGGCTACCCTTTTGGGGGGCACTTGACATCTGGGGCAAGAAAAACTAAAGAAAATGGTGTCGGCCGAATCATTTATACCCCTGACGACCTGATGTTAGGGAAGGGGCAACAGCAGCCGATGCAGGACCCAGGATTTTGGAATTCAGGCCGACTGAGGGCAACCTGCCAGCAGGATTACCCAAATGTAATGACTGCAACAGTGAATACACTCGAACATCTACATTTCTGGTAAGTGTACACAACTGTACTTTCTGTATATTTAGTGTCATTGTGCTGTAACTCCGAGCAGATCTGAGTGTTGCCATTGAGATTCTTGACATAGCTATAGAATGCTTTGTGGTTGTCTTGAGAATCAGTTGCAGTATTCCTGACCTATGACCAACCTTCCAAGCTTTTCCTGGCACCAGTGTTCTCCCCACTGACAAAGAGAGATGAAAAATGGATAAGTGGGGTAACAGTGTTTAACTACCAAACTAAAATGACCAAATACTTAGTCTGTGTGCTGCAGTCCTTAAATAAGACCTTCACAGAGCACCATACACCTGAATCAAAAAAAAGCTTATACATTCTCTAAGTGGTCTAGGCTTTTAAGATAGCCAGGCACAGTATTAAATGCAGCTATGATTGCTGTGGATGCCTTTTCCAGGGCAGATGTGTCAGTTATCAAGCGATTTGCCTGTCTGTTAGACTAAAGTATTTCAGAAGATTTTAAGCAAAAATGTTATATTCCCCCTTTGGTAATAATTTTCGATTTGTCTCGCAAGCTGCCAGCCTTTTCAAGGCTTTATAGGAACAAGACAAGACAATGGAAGATTGCTGCCTGATTCTGCTTTCTGAAGATGTTCATTGTGTTTCCCTGCTGCAGTCATCACACCTGGGGTTAACCTGCCGTCAGGCGGTCCCGCAGTCGGCATGAATTCCAAAGTCTTGGTCCGGCGTCGGTTGCTGTCGCTTCTTCCCTGACGTCAGAGCGCCAGGGGTATATCAGAGGCGTCCAACGTCATTTTCTCCAGTCTTTCTTGCCGTGCGGTGCCCGAAGCAGAAGCAGTTCGCAAGTGCCGGTCGGCCGACACCTGAGATTTTCGAATCGAGTTTCAGTCCAAAGTCTTCAAAGCTAAGTACCCCGTTGGGGAACCTTTTCTTGCCTCAGTCCGATGTCAGAAAAAGTTAACAATTGCATTTCTTGTGGGAAGTAAATACCTCATAAGGACTTTCATTCTTTTTGCATACCTTGCCTAGGCCCAGACCACGACGTCACTGGTTGTCGGTTTTGTGCTAGGTTCAATAAGCGAACTATAAAGCGTTGTTTTGATTTCGCACGACACTACTTCGGTAGAAAAGTTAATTACACTATGCTGTCGGAGCAACCGACTACCGGCGTGCATAAAAAACGCAAGGATAAGGACCGGCAGCCTAGATCCAAGCCAGACTCTGAGGCCTCGGCTGGCCCGGTCACCGGTTTTCCGGTTTTCAGTAAGGTGCCTATGCAGCCCCTGACTACCGCTGAATTGGATTCCCAGACCTCATCGGATCCCCCAGCAGAGATTGCTAGGCCGACGCAGCCATTTTCCTTCGGCCCTTCCGACGACATTGTAGTAGGGGAAGCCGGTGCTGCAGAAACACCTTCGGTTTCTGAAGGTGTCTTCAGACCGACTACCCTCACCATAAAATCTTATGCTAAGCTTAAGACTCCTCTAAAACCAAAAAAGCCTACACTTCAGTCTCCAGGTCAAGGCCCTATGCCTAAGAAACAGATGCTTAAAATGGCTGAACATTTGATTTCTTTGATCAGGGGTTCCCAACCCCCCCCCCCCAACAAAAGGACTAGACAAGAGGAGGATTATGCCTCCTCTGATCAGGTGTCTGTTTCCTCAGATTCCTCTGAGGAACAGGATTACTCCTTTCCCCCTTATGAAGATTCTGATGCTGAGGACTCTATTCCCTCAGCTTCTCCCCATGAAGACTACTCCTTTGGGGAAACCTTGCACACCATGAGGGAACATTTCCACTGGGAAGGTCAGGACTACTCTGACTCAAAGAAAAGGCTCCGAGAGTTTCTTTTACTCCCCCAGCACAGACCACTTGCTATCCCCCCAGTTTTGGACATAGTGGATGATGTCTTCTTAGAATCTAGTCTAAATCCAGATTCTCTGCCTCCTGCTCCAGCCAAACCAGATGGATACTATAGAGTGCCTGACTCTCTCAAATTCCTTTACAAAAACCCTGCTGCTGATCCAGAGACAATCTCCCAGGGTCCCAAAGGGGCAAGGGCTTCTATGGCTAAAAATCCTGTACCCTCAGAAAGGGACTCCAGAGCACTAGATAGGTGGGGGAAGAAGGTTTTACACCTCCAACTACTCTAGCTATGAGACCACCAAATTGTCATTTTCACATGCTTAAATACCAGCAATTCCTAATGCCTCAAATAAAACAAAAGATGGGCACACACCCTCAACAGTCTGAATTCAAGGAAATGCAAGATCGGCTGCATGCAGCTGAACAGGTGGGCAAACATACTTTACAGTGTGGTTTTGATGCCTTGGAAGCTTCCTCTAGAGCAGCTGTTACTGGGTCTGCTATACGTAGGCATGCTTGGTTAAAGGAACAATCTCTGCCTGATCATGTTAAAGCAAAGTTACTGGATGCACCCTTACAGCAGGATGTTTTATTTGGGGTTAAAGCAGAGGAGGTTTTAAAGAAAATGGAGGATAAGGCAAAATCTATGCAAACGGTCAAAGATTTCTTACAGGTACAGCCCCCACGCTTCAGCAGAAATTGGCCAACAAAAAATTGGTCCTTTCCAGCTTCTGACAGACCACAGAGGGGTAAATACAGGCGCCCAAGGGGCAGAGGACAAGCACAAATCTCTTACAAACCTCGCCAATGGGGCACTACAACACAGAAGGGAGGAGAAGACAGGTCTCAACTTCCAAGCAAAACTCTCTTGGCAGCTCCCTTGGGAGGAAAATTAACACTTTTTGCAGACAACTGGCGCATCATCACAAAGGACAAATGGGTCCTAGACATTATCTCACACGGATACAGATTCCATTTCCACACCTTGCCAAGGATAAAAGGAATGCCAAACCTGCCACAAAATCAATGGGCAGAGGCACAAAAACAAATTACAGCTGTCATGGACATGAGCCATTCAGCTGGTACCTACACAGGAGCAAGGCCAAGGATTTTACTCAAGGCTCTTTCTAGTCCCCAGAAAGGACAATGCTTGGAGACCCATTCTGGACCTTTCAATCTTAAACACCTTCTTGCAAGTACCCAAATTCAAGATGCTAACACTACAGCAGCTTCTTCCCATGTTGGGCAAGAAAGCTTGGCTGGTAACGGACCCCAAGGAGGCATACCTGCATGTCCCTATCGGACAAAATTGCAGAAGATACCGCCGTTTCATTGCAGGTTCAACCCATTACCAATTCTCTGCACTGCCCTTTGGCTTATCTACTGTGCCCAGGGTCTTCACAAAATGCCTGGCACCAGTAATTGCATACTGCACAGAGAGGAATTCAAATATACCCATACCTGGACGACTGTCTCATCCAAGCAGAAAGCAAGGACATTCTCTTACAACACCTGGCTTTTGTAAGACATCTTCTAAGTTGCCTAGGGTACACAGTAAACGAAATGATCAAAACTAGTGCCCTCACAAATTATGACATTCCTGGGTGCCAGCTTGAATACAACGGCCCAGATGGCTTATCTGACGCTAGACAAACAACTATAATTAACTCAATACTTCAGAACAATGGCAACAAAGACCCAACTCCCTGCAAGAAAAATTCTGCAGGCCTTGGGCTTCATGGCATCTTGCATACTACTAATACCATTTGCAAAACTGCATATGAGGAAATTACAATGGTACCTGGATCACTAGTGATATCTGCATTGCTTACTGTACTTATTTCCTTGTTTCACTTGAAAGAAAGTTACTGTTTGTCGTTTTTGCATTTAAGTTACCTGGCACTTGCTCACTAAAGCAATTATGTAAGTCAGCACTAAAAATTAAAAGCACTACACCCTCACTTCCCACTGGCCCTTGTTTTCAATTATAAAGGAATTCCCAATATTATTCTAGCATGTCCAAAGGTCAGTTGTCAATCTCCTCTCCGGTCCAGCTGGTGAGTCTGGGAATCTTGAGGCAATGTTACAACTGCCTCATGTACACAGACAACCCTCTCCTCCTCCCAACAAATCTCAACACATGTGAGAGATGCAACCATATAGCCAAACTGGAGGCTAAGCTCTCTCAACTCAGTACTGGCATAACCAGTCAGGAGGAGAAGGAAACCACACTCACTACAATTCCAGTCTCACATAGACTTAACACGACAGCAAACCAAGCACACAAGCACACAAAAACATACTCGGAGGCTCTAAATAAAGATCTGCCTAAGCAGCAGAGACCTCCAAAGCAGACACCCGAGCAACTGCTACCACAAAACAAAACATGTGCAACACATCTCACAAAGCCAGTGTGCCGAACAGTCACAGCCCTTAAGACTAAACAACACACCTGATACACTTGTAATAGGTGACTCTATAGTCAGGCACACTGACGTCCCGCTCACCAGGCTGAACAAGGAGAGGGTTACGGTGAGCAGTCTGTCGGGCGCTAGGATCTGCCACATAACACAAGCATTCAGGTCACTCCAAGGCAAGTACAAATATGACTCAGTCATTGTCCATGCTGGTGTGAATGACCTGAGACGTACCTCCCTGGACTACATGAAAAGAGACCTAGAGGAGCTCTCTGAGCATGTAGCCCAGGCCGGTATGACCCTGACCTTGAGTAGCATCTTAACCTCACCAAGAATGATGCCACAATATGAAGACAAGATGATCAATTTCAACAATTGGCTTAAGTACTGGTGTCATTCAAAGGGGATCCAATGCCTGTCAGCTTGGGATGATATGCTTGACAAGCCACAATGCTTTGCTAGAGACGGTTTGCACCTGTCACCCCTGGGCTTTCGAATATTGGCAAAGGCTCTTGCTACCCACATAGTGCCTTTTTTAGGCAAGGCTCAAAAGACAAACCCACCTCCATAGGTATCACAAGGGATAAGAAATTGAGTAATGCTACTCAACACCAGAAGTCTAAACCTCAAGATGCACGCACTCGAAACTCTCCTTAGCATGGAGAACATCGATATCTGTGCAGTAACAGAAACCTGGTTCAGGGCTCCCAAGAGCACCCCAGCACTACCAGGTTATACCTAATACCATGCTTTTCGGCCCCAAAACTTGGACCGAACCACAAAAGGAGGGGGAGTATCGATATTCATCAAAGATACACACACCTCCAGGTTGGTAGCAAAGCACGAAGCATCAGAGACTATCCATGTGCAACTAACAGTGGGCAAAACTGCCTTCCAGTTTATAGCCTGCTACAGACCACCCTTCCAAACCCAGGAACCCCACTCGGCCTTCCTGAGAACACTGGAAAATATGAAGTTCTCTCCAAACACCATTATATTGGGCGACTTCAACTACCCAAACATAGACTGGGAGCATTACTCTAGCTCCAACACCCTAGCCCAAAGGTTCCTAGAATTTATAAACTCACATGCTATGGAACAACTTGTTACCACTCCCACAAAAGGGGAAAACATACTGGACCTGATCATCACCAACATGGGGACTCTATGCTCCAGACCAGAAATGTATCCCTCACTGGTAAGATCAGACCATAAACTAATCTCACTGGATATTCACATCCCGACCCCAGCCCCTGCCCAGAAAGCCACAGTGAAAAACTTCTCTAAAGCAAATTTCACACTCCTCAAAACCGAGGTGGAATCCTTCAAAGCCCCCGGGCCTGTGGAAAATACGGCCCAGACCACAGAATCCTTTAAACGCATTCTATGAACACCTTCAGGAATGCATGGATCATGCGATCCCAAATAAAACCAAGACCCAATCCTCCAAAGGCAGATGTCCTGTCTGGTGGACCCCAGCCATAAACAAACTATACAATAGAAGGAGGAAGCTACTAAATGATAGAGCAAAATCCCAAAAAAGGAAGGCATCACTGATCAGTATTAGCAAAAAACTACGGGCACACATAAAATTGTCTAAGGCCAGCTTCGAGAGAAAAATTGCACAGGACACTAAGGATAATCACAAGGCTTTCTTTAGTTATGTTAGGAACCTGGGTGGTAATTCCCAGATATGCTCAGAATTAGTCCTAAATGACAAAAAATACACTGAACCCACAGACATTGCCAACATCCTAGCTGACAGGTTCAAACTTCTCCCCTCCCACCAAAGGGCAAATATCTATCCCAGCAGAGTGCTGCCCCTGACATCTCAGATGCTCAGGTAAGAGCCGCTCTCCAAAGCAAAAACACAGCATCAATGGGACCAGATGGTGTCCCGGCTGCGCCTACATGAACTCCAAGAAGAGCTAAACCCAAACATAAAACTACTGTTCAATCTCAGCCTTACTACAGGATATGTGCCCAAAGAGTGGCGTGCAGCAACAGTGGTCCCTCTCCATAAAGGTGGTGCCTCAACAGATCCTGGAAACTATCGCCCCATAAGCCTGACTAGCTTGGTCTGCAAAGCTATGGAAAGGATCATCATGGACCTCATAAATAAAGATATTGGGGACCTACAGACACTGGATCCTACCCAGTTCGGCTTTGTTAAGGGCAGATCCTGCCTCTTAAACCTGGTTGATTTCTTTGAAACAGTCACCAAGGCCATTGACGAGGGGAAGGTGGTCCACACAGCCTACCTGGACCTCGCAAAAGCCTTCGATACAATACCCCACTCGGGCATTATAGATAAGCACACCAGCTTAAATATAAACCCCTATGTCGCTAGATGGATTGCAAACTGGCTCAAGGACAGAATCCACATGGTTAGAATTGCTGGAGCCATGTCAGACTCCAAACCAGTTACAAGTGGTGTCCCACAAGGCTCAGTCCTGGGACCTCTCTTGTTCGGTATATATTTCTCGGAGGTACAGGCCAACACTGAAGGACTGTGGCTGACCAAGTTCGCAGATGACTGCAAACTGGACGCCATAATCGACTCTCCAGCCGACACAAGCATCTTCCAAAAGGGCCTCATAGAAACAGACAACTGGTGCCAGAGCCATGGCCTCAAGCTAAATGCCAAAGTGTATAGTCATCCCCTTTGGCAAAAACAGTGCCCACAAATTACCACATAGGTGGTAATCCATTAAGTACAGAAGAAGTAATTAGGGACCTGGGGACCCAAGTTGATAGCAATCTCTCATTTGACAACCACGTGGCCAAAGTGGTTAGAAAAACATTTTATATTGCCCACCTAATCATGAAGGGATTCACATCTAGATCAGGGGAGGTCATCGTGCCTCTTTACTCATCCCTCATCAGGCCCATAATTGAGTACAATGCCCCTTTTGGGATGTACCTTACCAGACACCTGCAGCAACTGAAAGACCCCAAAAGTACCTCACCAAGAGGATCAAAGGGCTCAAACAGATGCCATATGCTGCCCGGTTAAAGAAACTCCAGCTCTACTCAGTGGCATATACCGCCTGTTCAGAGGCAATCTGTGCCTGACGTTAAAAGCCATGTCAAACCCGGAATTAATGGATATGCTGCACCTCAGAAAATCCAAATCCCATCGAGCTACGCGCTCGAGAGACTTGAACCTCAGCACTGAAATAAATAGGACATGCTGGAGGGACAGATTCATAACCCAGAGGCTCCCTTCACTCTGGAATAAAATCCCAGTCCAGTTTAGGCAGAGTCCCTCACTGACTCTCTTCAAGAGGAATCTTGATGAGTGGATGGGAGATCGTAGGTTTACCCCGGGTATCACTTTTGTGTCACTGTTAGACAGAGGCACAGTATACTAACCTCGAAAAAGGGCATGGCAAAATAAATTTAAAATGGGTGGCGAAAGCCAAACACATTTTGGCTAGGCTTATAAATGCCCTAGGGCAGATAGCCTAGTATGAACCTATGATCCTAAAAAGCGTATGGACTCAACACAGCCACAGCTTGGAAACAGTGATAAATTTCATTCCCTGCCTTCAACAGGAGTTTCTATGGTGGTCACAGGCTTGTCACCTAAACAAGGGTCAGCCTTTCACCCTACCCCCATCCAGGCAAACTATGACAACAGATTCATCGGACTATGCCTGGGGGGCACACATGGCAGGATGGTGCGTTCAAGGCTTATGGACAGCAGATCAAAGGAATCTGCACATCAATCAAAAAGAAATGCTAGCTGTACAAAATGCTCTGACCGCTTTCAAGGACCTCTTGCATCCAGGACAGCTTATCATAAGGACAGACAACACCACAGTAATGTGGTACATAAACAAGGGGGTACACACTCCTACCCTCTATACAAGCAAGCAATGACCTTGTGGAACACAGCACTGGCTTACCAAGTTCGATTACAAGCTCAATTCCTGCCCGGAAAAAAAAAAAATTGGCAGATGACCTAAGCAGAAACATCATGGATCCCCACGAATGGAAACTGGATCCACAAGTATTCGCAGTGATAACTCAAAAATGGGGGCTCCCAGACATAGACCTGTTTGCCAGCCCTCAAAACTATCGGCTAACAATGTTTTGCACTAGGACTTTTCACCAGCAAGCTTGGAAAGTGGACGCACTCTCATTCAGTATAAGCCTTTCCTCCATTACCCCTTCTCACAAAGGTGCTACTGAAAGTCAGGATGGAGAGACCCCGAATGATATTTATTGCTCCAGACTGGCCACGCCAGCACTGGTACCCACTACTAAGGAATATGGCCCAGGGCCCACCATGGATCCTACCACAAATTACCCACTTGCTCACACAGCAAGACAATCAGATTCTACACAGCCAGCTCAAAACCTTAACCTTGGCTGCATGGCAAATCACCTAAGCAACCAGCCAGCTCCTCTCATAAGCTGTTATGGAAGTTATTCTAGAGGCTGGGAGACCCAGCACCAGGAAAGCCTACTCAGTCAAATGGAAAAGGCTTTGCGCCTGGAACCAAGCTAAAGGCCAAAATACCCTTCAACCTGACATACCTCAGATTCTGCAATATCTAACTGAGATGTTACACAAAGGGCTTTCTTTTCCTCTATTAAAATCCACGCCTCAGCCATTTCTGCTCACTACAACATGGATCCTCCCTTATTTTCACATCCACTTTTAAGGCAGTTTCTCAGAGGGGCCAAGAACATTAGGCCTCCCAGGAGAGCACCAACACCTACTTGGGACTTCAACTTTGTTCTACCCACGCTACCTCCTTTTGAAGCAGCTTTCTCAGCTGACTTAAAGTTTATATCATGGAAGACTGGCCTGCTGCTAGCAATCACTTCAGCTAGAAGAGTTTCAGAACTTCAGGCACTAATGGCAGCAGAACCTTTCCTCATTTTTCATCAAGACAGAGTTTCTCTACTAACTATAACCCTCCTTATGCCTAATGTGGTATCCAGTGTGGCTCTAAATCAAACCATCCATTTACCCACCTTCTTTCCAAATCCACAGAACAAAGGAGAAAGACTCCTGCTTTCCTTGGACATTCACAGGCAGCTACGTTACTACTTGGATAAAACTAAGGTATTCAGAAAATCTGACCAGCTTTTTGTATCCTGTGCTACAGCATCACAAGGAAAGGCCATCTCAAAACAAACCATTTCCAAATGGATAGGACATTGCTTACGTTTTTGCTACACCCACCATGGAAAACCAGTTCCTGCTACCATAAGGCCCCACTCTACCAGGGCAGCAGCTACATCTACAGCCTTCCTCAGGGGGGTGCCAACCAAGGATATTCTGGAAGCTGCAACTTGGAGTTCAGTACACACCTTCACCAAACATTACCACTTACCACTTTACTCTAAGACTAGAGCTGGCTTCGCTACTGCAGTTTTGCAGGGCCATCTAGCCTCCTCTAACCCTGTTTGACTCCACTGCCCATCCTTAACTTTGGGATTCTACCCAAGTGTGATGACTGCAGCAGGGTAACATGATGAACATAGTACAGTTTTGTACCTACCATAAATGTAGATGTTCGAAAGTGTATACCCTGCAGTGCAACGCCCAGATGGCTTATCTGACGCTAGACAAACAACTATAATTAACTCAATACTTCAGAACAATGGCAACGAAGACCCAACTCCCTGCAAGAAAAATTCTGCAGGCCTTGGGCTTCATGGCATCTTGCATACTACTAATACCATTTGCAAAACTGCATATGAGGAAATTACAATGGTACCTGATCACTAGTGATATCTGCATTGCTTACTGTACTTATTTCCTTGTTTCACTTGAAAGAAAGTTACTGTTTGTCGTTTTTGCATTTAAGTTACCTGGCACTTGCTCACTCAAAGCAATTATGTAAGTCAGCACTAAAATTAAAAGCACTACACCCTCACTTCCCACTGGCCCTTGTTTTCAATTATAAAGGAATTCCCAATATTATTCTAGCATGTCCAAAGGTCAGTTGTCAATCTCCTCTCCGGTCCAGCTGGTGAGTCTGGGAATCTTGAGGCAATGTTACAACTGCCTCATGTACACAGACAACCCTCTCCTCCTCCCAACAAATCTCAACACATGTGAGAGATGCAACCATATAGCCAAACTGGAGGCTAAGCTCTCTCAACTCAGTACTGGCATAACCAGTCAGGAGGAGAAGGAAACCACACTCACTACAATTCCAGTCTCACATAGACTTAACACGACAGCAAACCAAACACACAAGCACACAAAAACATACTCGGAGGATCTAAATAAAGATCTGCCTAAGCAGCAGAGACCTCCAAAGCAGACACCCGAGCAACTGCTACCACAAAACAAAACATGTGCAACACATCTCACAAAGCCAGTGTGCCAACAGTCACAGCCCTTAAGACTAAACAACACACCTGATACACTTGTAATAGGTGACTCCTATAGTCAGGCACACTGACGCCCCGGGCCACCAGGCTGAACAAGGAGAGGGTTACGGTGAGCAGTCTGTCGGGCGCCAGGATCTGCCACATAACACAAGCATTCAGGTCACCCAAGGCAAGTACAAATATGACTCAGTCATTGTCCATGCTGGTGTGAATGACCTGAGACACTCCCTGGACTACATGAAAAGAGACCTAGAGGAGCTCTCTGAGCATGTAGCCCAGGCCGGTATGACCCTGACCTTGAGTAGCATCTTAACCTCGCCAAGAATGATGCCACAATATGAAGACAAGATGATCAATTTCAACAATTGGCTTAAGTACTGGTGTCATTCAAAGGGGATCCAATGCCTGTCAGCTTGGGATGATATGCTTGACAAGCCACAATGCTTTCATAGAGACGGTTTGCACCTGTCACCCCTGGGCTTTGAATATTGGCAAAGGCTCTTGCTACCCACATAGTGCCTTTTTAGGCAAGGCTCAAAGACAAACCCACCTCCATAGGTATCACAAGGATAAGAAATTGAGTAATGCTACTCAACACAGAAGTCTAAACCTCAAGATGCACGACTCGAAACTCTCCTTAGCATGGAGAACATCGATATCTGTGCAGTAACAGAAACCTGGTTCAGGGCTCCCAAGAGCACCCCAGCACTACCAGGTTATACCTAATACCATGCTTTTCGCCCCAAACTTGGACCGAACCACAAAGGAGGGGGAGTATCGATATTCATCAAAGATACACACACCTCCAGGTTGGTAAAAGCACCAAGCATCAGAGACTATCCATGTGCAACTAACAGTGGGCAAAACTGCCTTCCAGTTTATAGCCTGCTACAGACCACTTCCAAACCCAGGAACCCCACTCGCCTTCCTGAGAACACTGGAAAATATGAAGTTCTCTCCAAACACCATTATATTGGGCTAACTTCAACTACCCAAACATAGACTGGGGAGCATTACTCTAGCTCCAACACCCTAGCCCAAAGGTTCCTAGAATTTATAAACTCACATGCTATGGAACAACTTGTTACCACTCCCACAAAAGGGGAAAACATACTGGACCTGATGACATCACCAACATGGGGACTCTATGCTCCAGACCAGAAATGTATCCCTCACTGGTAAGATCAGACCATAAACTAATCTCACTGGATATTCACATCCCACCCCAGCCCCTGCCCAGAAAGCCACAGTGAAAAACTTCTCTAAAGCAAATTTCACACTCCTCAAAACCGAGGTGGAATCCTTCAAAGCCCCCGGCCTGTGGAAAATACGGCCCAGACCACAGAATCCTTTAAACGCATTCTATGAACACCTTCAGGAATGCATGGATCATGATCCCAAATAAAACCAAGACCCAATCCTCCAAAGGCAGATGTCCTGTCTGGTGGACCCCAGCCATAAAACAAACTATACAATAGAAGGAGGAAGCTACTAAATGATAGAGCAAAATCCCAAAAAAGGAAGGCATCACTGATCAGTATTAGCAAAAACTACGGGCACACATAAAATTGTCTAAGGCCAGCTTCGAGAAAATTGCACAGGACACTAAGGATAATCACAAGGCTTTCTTTAGTTATGTTAGGAACCTGGGTGGTAATTCCCAGATATGCTCAGAATTAGTCCTAAATGACAAAAATACACCAACCCACAGACATTGCCAACATCCTAGCTGACAGGTTCAGCGCAAACTTCTCCCTCCCACCAAAGGGCAAATATCTATCCCAGCAGAGTGCTGCCCCTGACATCTCAGATGCTCAGGTAAGAGCCGCCTCTCCAAAGCAAAACAGCATCAATGGGACCAGATGGTGTCCCGGCCAAGGCCCTACATGAACTCCAAGAAGAGCTAAACCCAAACATAAAACTACTGTTCAATCTCAGCCTTACTACAGGATATGTGCCCAAAGAGTGGCGTGACAGCAACAGTGGTCCCTCTCCATAAAGGTGGTGCCTCAACAGATCCTGGAAACTATCGCCCCATAAGCCTGACTAGCTTGGTCTGCAAAGCTATGGAAAGGATCATCATGGACCTCATAAATAAAGATATTGGGGACCTACAGACACTGGATCCTACCCAGTTCGGCTTTGTTAAGGGCAGATCCTGCCTCTTAAACCTGGTTGATTTCTTTGAAACAGTCACCAAGGCCATTGACGAGGGAAGGTGGTCCACACAGCCTACCTGGACCTCAGAAAGCCTTCGATACAATACCCCACTCGGGCATTATAGATAAGCACACCAGCTTAAATATAAACCCCTATGTCACTAGATGGATTGCAAACTGGCTCAAGGACAGAATCCACATGGTTAGAATTGCTGGAGCCATGTCAGACTCCAAACCAGTTACAAGTGGTGTCCCACAAGGCTCAGTCCTGGGACCTCTCTTGTTCGGTATATATTTCTCGGAGGTACAGGCCAACACAGAAGGACTGTGGCTGACCAAGTTCGCAGGATGACTGCAAACTGACGCCATAATCACTCTCCAGCCGACACAAGCATCTTCCAAAAGGGCCTCATAGAAACAGACAACTGGTGCCAGAGCCATGGCCTCAAGCTAAATGCCAAAAGTGTATAGTCATCCCCTTTGGCAAAAACAGTGCCCACAAATTACCACATAGTGGTAATCCATTAAGTACAGAAGAAGTAATTAGGGACCTGGGGACCCAAGTTGATAGCAATCTCTCATTTGACAAACCACGTGGCCAAAGTGGTTAGAAAACATTTTATATTGCCCACCTAATCATGAAGGGATTCACATCTAGATCAGGGGAGGTCATCGTGCCTCTTTACTCATCCCTCATCAGGCCCATAATTGAGTACAATGCCCTTTGGGATGTACCTTACCAGACACCTGCAGCAACTGGAAAGACCCCAAAAGTACCTCACCAAGAGGATCAAAGGGCTCAAACAGATGCCATATGCTGCCCGGTTAAAGAAACTCCAGCTCTACTCAGTGGCATATACCGCCTGTTCAGAGGCAATCTGTGCCTGACGTTAAAAGCCATGTCAAACCCGGAATTAATGGATATGCTGCACCTCAGAAAATCCAAATCCCATCGAAGCTACGCTCGAGAGACTTGAACCTCAGCACTGAAATAAATAGGACATGCTGGAGGGACAGATTCATAACCCAGAGGCTCCCTTCACTCTGGAATAAAATCCCAGTCCAGTTTAGGCAGAGTCCCTCACTGACTCTCTTCAAGAGGAATCTTGATGAGTGGATGGGAGATCGAGGTTTACCCTTGGTATCACTTCTGTGTCACTGTTAGACAGAGGCACAGTATACTAACCTCAAAAAGGGCATTGCAAAATAAATTTAAAATGGGTGGCAAAGCCAAACACATTTTGGCTAGGCTTATAAATGCCCTAGGGCAGATAGCCTAGTATGAACCTATGATCCTAAAAAGCGTATGGACTCAACACAGCCACAGCTTGGAAACAATGATAAATTTCATTCCCTGCCTTCAACAGGAGTTTCTATGGTGGTCACAGGCTTGTCACCTAAACAAGGGTCAGCCTTTCACCCTACCCCCATCCAGGCAAACTATGACAACAGATTCATCGGACTATGCCTGGGGGGCACACATGGCAGGATGGTGCGTTCAAGGCTTATGGACAGCAGATCAAAGGAATCTGCACATCAATCAAAAAGAAATGCTAGCTGTACAAAATGCTCTGACCGCTTTCAAGGACCTCTTGCATCCAGGACAGCTTATCATAAGGACAGACAACACCACAGTAATGTGGTACATAAACAAGGGGGTACACACTCCTACCCTCTATACAAGCAAGCAATGACCTTGTGGAACACAGCACTGGCCTACCAAGTTCGACATAAGCTCAATTCCTGCCCGGAAAAAAAAAAATTGGCAGATGACCTAAGCAGAAACATCATGGATCCCCACGAATGGAAACTGGATCCACAAGTATTCAGAGTGATAACTCAAAAATGGGGGCTCCCAGACATAGACCTGTTTGCCAGCCCTCAAAACTATCGGCTAACAATGTTTTGCACTAGGACTTTTCACCAGCAAGCTTGGAAAGTGGACGCACTCTCATTCAGTATAAGCCTTTCCTCCATTACCCCTTCTCACAAAGGTGCTACTGAAAGTCAGGATGGAGAGACCCCGAATGATATTCATTGCTCCAGACTGGCCACGCCAGCACTGGTACCCACTACTAAGGAATATGGCCCAGGGCCCACCATGGATCCTACCACAAATTACCCACCTGCTCACACAGCAAGACAATCAGATTCTACACAGCCAGCTCAAAACCTTAAACTTGGCTGCATGGCAAATCACCTAAGCAACCAGCCAGCTCCTCTCTCATAAGCTGTTATGGAAGTTATTCTAGAGGCTGGGAGACCCAGCACCAGGAAAGCCTACTCAGTCAAATGGAAAAGGCTTTGCGCCTGGAACCAAGCTAAAGGCCAAAATACCCTTCAACCTGACATACCTCAGATTCTGCAATATCTAACTGAGATGTTACACAAAGGGCTTTCTTTTCCTCTATTAAAATCCACGCCTCAGCCATTTCTGCTCACTTACAACATGGATCCTCCCTTATTTTCACATCCACTTTTAAGGCAGTTTCTCAGAGGGGCCAAGAACATTAGGCCTCCCAGGAGAGCACCAACACCTACTTGGGACTTCAACTTTGTTCTACTCATGCTACCTCCTTTTGAAGCAGCTTTCTCAGCTGACTTAAAGTTTATATCATGGAAGACTGGCCTGCTGCTAGCAATCACTTCAGCTAGAAGAGTTTCAGAACTTCAGGCACTAATGGCAGCAGAACCTTTCCTCATTTTTCATCAAGACAGAGTTTCTCTACTAACTATAACCCTCCTTATGCCTAATGTGGTATCCAGTGTGGCTCTAAATCAAACCATCCATTTACCCACCTTCTTTCCAAATCCACAGAACAAAGGAGAAAGACTCCTGCTTTCCTTGGACATTCACAGGCAGCTACGTTACTACTTGGATAAAACTAAGGTTTTCAGAAAATCTGACCAGCTTTTTGTATCCTGTGCTACAGCATCACAAGGAAAGGCCATCTCAAAACAAACCATTTCCAAATGGATAGGACATTGCTTACGTTTTTGCTACACCCACCATGGAAAACCAGTTCCTGCTACCATAAGGCCCCACTCTACCAGGGCAGCAGCTACATCTACAGCCTTCCTCAGGGGGGTGCCAACCAAGGATATTCTGGAAGCTGCAACTTGGAGTTCAGTACACACCTTCACCAAACATTACCACTTACCACTTTACTCTAAGACTAGAGCTGGCTTCGCTACTGCAGTTTTGCAGGGCCATCTAGCCTCCTCTAACCCTGTTTGACTCCACTGCCCATCCTTAACTTTGGGATTCTACCCAAGTGTGATGACTGCAGCAGGGTAACATGATGAACATAGTACAGTTTTGTACCTACCATAAATGTAGATGTTCGAGTGTATACCCTGCTGCAGTCCAGGTTGCTCTCCCTCCATCCCCTCTAAACTAGCTGTACTTATCTCTACCACTCTATTCTATACTATCTCTGTGGTCTATTTGCTTGTGCCTAAGGGTTTTGTTTTATTTTTCCCATATAGTTATATGTATATATATATATGTGTATATATATATATATATATATATGTGTGTGTATATATATATATATATATATATATATATATATATATATATATATATATATATATATCTTTTGCCTACTTATTAGGGGCACCTGACATCTGGGGCAAGAAAAACTGAAGAAAATGGCGTTTGATGCCTCTGATATACCCCTGGCGCTCTGATGTCAGGGAAGAAGCGACAGCAACTGACGCCGGACCAAAACTTTGGAATTCGTGCTGACTGCGGGACCGCCTGACGGTAGGATAACCCCAGGTGTGATGACTACAGCAGGGTATACACCCGAACATCTACATTTATGGTAGGTACAAAACTGTACTTTCCCAAGTATCACAGAAATTATCCAGCAAAATGTACCTCCTTTTCCAAGAGAGATTCTAGAACTTTTCGTAAACAAATGAAAATTCCTAAGAAAAGATTTCCAATTAAAACTCGGAGGGATGCTCCTCCTGGGGGCCTCAATTTGGTAGCAGCCTCCTGTTATTACATTCAACCCACCACTCCCTCCAACCCCACCTGCCCCACTCCCCTCTCAAGAAGACGTCTTTTTTTCCCATTCTGGGAAGTAATAATCTTGGACAAATGGGTCAACAGTTATCAAGGAGAGCTATGCTATGTCTTAAGAAAGCAGTCCCTCCTTTTTCCCCCCTTCCAACCACATCCACTTGCTAAAAGACTTACTGGCTCAGGGAACCATAGAAGAGGTCCCCTCATCTTTTTATGAAAGGAATTTTACTTGAGGATCTTTCTTGGTCCTGACTTCCTTGATGGCTGCACATTGAATAACATTAATTCTAGTTCTTCCAGTGTGAAAACAGAAACTCTGCAGAGAAGGCCAGTAGACTTTGTTTTGGGATAAATGTCAGTAACTGGATAGTAAGTGCACTGCCTGGATGCCAGGAATAAAAGTAATACAGAGGACCTGGAAGAAATCCGCTACAAAATGTGAGGAAAAAACACTGACTGGGGAAAGTTCTGCATCTGTTCAGCAAGAAGCAGTGCAACATCCAGACATTAATTCTAGTAAACTACATGAAGATACAAGACAATTGCATACAAACCTGGTTAAAATGAACAAAACTCTGGAGTATAGCAACACAAACAACAAAAGGCTGGAAAAAAATGGAAGAAGCTTTAAAGAAGTATTCAGATGAGGTGACAAAGCTGTAGAAATCAGAGGATGAAATAAAGAAAGGGCTGGCTGAATATGAGACTGCTTAGGAACAAATTGTTCAAATAATAATGAGCACGTAGGGAAGACCTGAGATTTTCAGCTGTACCAGAGAAGTTGGAAGGAACAGACTGTATTAATTTTATGAAAGCACAAATAAGCAACTGGACTGGTATTTCACAGCAGGAGTTGTTGCCTGAAAGGGCACATTGTGCGTATTTTCCAAACCTGGCTATGAGAAAGCAACCTAGACCTTTAATAGTAATGGTGCAGTCCTACAAGCAGAAGGAGTTGATTTTGACAAAACTGTGGCAGAAGGACAAAGTGCTAAAAGTGGGAGACAGCAAAGTGTTTATGGAGCATGATTACTCATTATATACCAGGCAGAAGAGAAGCAAATTTATTCCACTATTCAGGGAATGTCGAGACATTGGTGTGATATTCAAACTGCTGTATCCAGCTGTCTTCCAAGTATTCCTCCCTGGAGGGACAGTCATTTTTTGATGAAGTGCATGCAAAGGAGGAAATACCTAAGTTTTTCCAACAAAAAGTGAGTTGTGAAACAGAAATTCTGCTTCTTGTTCATCTGGTAATAGACTACAGATAGACTTACCTGTGAAACTTTTTCCAGTGTTTCAACGGCAAATGTTGGCATGAAAGAAGGGAGCATGAGCGCTGACGAAGTATTTTGGGAGTATGTTAGAATTGAAGCAGTAATAGAAGTTATGAGATGAAGATGAACAGTAATAAAACCAGTAACTTAATGTGGGTTTAGAGTGTATTAATTGTGTGAAATATGACAGAACAAGAAAATCTGGAAATATTGGACTTTTTCAGAATTTGTTGGACTTGTGGGGGACTCTAAAAGCACATGCCCTACTTTCATGTCATTAATGTTAAAACAATGCTTTGCTGAGAGCAAGGAGAGAGAGTTAAATGTAAATAGAAAGAGTTAAATGTAAGTAAAGAATTTTTTCTTATTAGCACTATTTGTGTGGTGTATGGTTTTCTTTGCATGCTATAAAAAAGTATTCTCATTTATTTTAAGTGTAATGGGGATTGTGAACAGGTGCTGCTGTTTCTTTTTCTTTCTCCCTTTTCTCTTGTTCAGTTTTAAAGGAAATGTAGGAAATGGAATGAAAACAAATACGCCTAGATTGATTTAGTGACCAGCTTTAAGAGTAAGCAGTTAGATGAAAAAGAATATTGAATATTATGAGGCTTTTTTAAACCAAAAGCATTTCTGCTCAGTAGCAATTCTGCAGCTGGTCTTCCGGTTTCCATTGAAACAATCTGATAGAGAAACTGACTGCTTGGTTCTCATGTCTCCATGGAGATGATCTGATATAGTGAAACTGTCTACAGGCTGATGGAGAGTGATTGGCTGAAGAAAAAACTGAGAAGGGAAATTAGCTAGAAATAATGTTCCTGACAGCATTTAGGGGGGTTTTCCAGCTGGGAGAGCTATAAAGAAAAAAACAAAATCATTTAGCACGTAATAGAAACCACGTTTAACCTTTCTTTTAGGTTACCTCAAGTTTGTAAGTGTGGCTGTCCGTTTGGGACTTTTGTGACTATTAGGAGAGTAAAACTTCAGTATTTGAAAATTTTCGTAGTTTGTGTATTAGAATTAAGTTAATGGGTTTTAGGGGGATATTAGGGGTGTCTTTTTTTTGTTTGAGGGCTTTCAGTGAAACAGTTTTGTAAAGTATGACATAGGCTCAAATGGATATGACAAACAGCTGTGTAAAGAGTTCAACCTGTCAAACAGTGTATGCATATAACACAAAAGCTGGACCTAGGCATTTAACAAAAAAGGTATATGTAAAAGGTGGGAATAATACATTTTTAATACAATGATGCTTTCTGTAATGTTAAATGTCAACGGTATCCCAGATAATACAAAATAGAAAGAGTAGTGAACTATATTAAAAACGTAGAGTGCAAATAAATATGTTACAGGAGATGCACATAGAAAGAATTGATCATGTGAATTTGATAAAAGCTTTCAGGATGGTTATTCAGCAGAATACCTGGGACAAAGGAAAAAGGAGTACTTATATTAATAGCAGAGGAGCTCCAACAGTGATCTGAAAGGATAAACAAAGGCAATAATGGCATATTTGTAGTCTTAAGGGGCTACTGGCAAGGGAGCAGGATTCCACTGGCATGTATTTATATTCCACCTAAAACTGCTATAATGGAGCTTAAGAAAATTTTGGGAGAAATAATCAAGTTTTCAGCAATGTATATTACTTATAGGTGGGGGCTGGAATGTAATTTGCAACGCTGAAGATGTGTCTGGAGGGCCCAGAAGAGAAAGTATAATAAAGGAGGGTAGATGCTTGAAGAGATTTAGGAAGATATTTGGCATGGAAGATGTGAGTTTGGAGTGAATTTACATATTTCCCAAGATTTAAAAACTGGCTTAGGCCTGACAGATTTTTACATTTCCCAAGAAAATGTGCATTTTAATTGAAGGTCTTGATACACACCCAATAACTATTTCAGATCATGTGCCAATAATAATGAAAATAAAAACACAGGGTAATGAAATAAAAGTGAGACACTGGCACTTTCCCACCTATCTGTCAAAAATAGAGAAATTTAAGGAATGGGTAGTGGAGATTATTCAGGAGCTATTAGAGCAGATACAAATTTCTTCTGAAAATTTAGCTAGGGAATGTAATAAAATTAAGGTTGAGTTAAGAAATAGGGTGGAAATAAAAGAAAGGAAGTTATGGTAAAGAAATAACGAGAATTATTTAGAGGGACTGACAAATGTTAAATTATTGCAGAATAGAGGGAATTTCACAGAACAAGAGGATGAACTACAGAATGGTTATCAGAAAATAAGGGACTACCTACATAGTATGCAAAGGTTTAGAAATATTGCTGTTGAGCAACTTTTTTTATAACAGTAGAGCACAAAAACTTTTAGCATGACAACTCAGGCAACAAAAAAATAGAAAGGTCTATCACCAAGCTTAGGGAGCCTATAACAAGGAATGTAAAAAAAAGTTCCTGTAGTGGTTTTAGAAATATTTTGGAAATTCTGTGAAAGTCTGTATAAAGCAGAGAAATATGGAAATCAAGAAAATCTACAAATGGAAATGTTTTCGGATTTAAATATGGTAAGCTTAGAGGGAGAATGAGGCTCAATTACTAATGGTTAAGATGGGAGGAGTTGAGATAAAAATTGTGATGTATAACCAATTTACAGGAAAGTCCCCAGGAATAGATGGTATTCTTGTGGATGTTTGGAAGCTAGGGGGGGAAAGACGGATAAATATCTGGAAGGTTTTTTTAAGAATATTTTAAGAGGAGAAATACCAACATCCTTGAAAGCATTGCTAGCTGTAATACCTAAAGAGGGTAAAGATCCATTAGACCTATCTTCATACAGGCCCATTTCAATACTAAACCATGATTGTAAAGTGTTCATGTGTACAATGGCTAAAAGAATGACAAAAGTAATGCCAAAATTGATGGGTATGGATCCGTGTGGTTTTGTGGAGGGGAGGCAAACATTTGACAACATTAACAGAACACTGATGGATCCAGAAGGAAGCAGAATGAAAGAAGATAATGTTGTTGGTGGGTCTTAATATAGAGAAAGCTTTTGACAGAGTCAGCTGGGACTTTGAGCAAGGCAGTGGATCCATTTGTATTTCCTGAAAAAATTATAAGATCGATTAGGAGGATAGGTAAGGGGTCGGAGGCGAAAATTAAAGTGGGTGGGATCCTCTCTGATTTTATTTTACATTTGTTAACCGGGTTAGTCCAGCTGAGCTTTTGGCTCATTTTCA
This sequence comes from Protopterus annectens, assembly GCF_019279795.1. Taxonomy (NCBI): domain Eukaryota; kingdom Metazoa; phylum Chordata; order Ceratodontiformes; family Protopteridae; genus Protopterus; species Protopterus annectens. The sequence goes on along the minus strand of NC_056729.1, from coordinate 538,026,639 downwards.
GTGGTGACCCGGGGTGAAAAGCTCCTCAGAGAGATTTTAAAAAAGAATAATATTTACAAAAAAACAATTTGCAATATATAATTTACATTCTTGGACATTACATTTTGATGCTGTTAACAAGTAGCTGGTATTAGCTTAGTTAATGCTGGATTAGGTCATTACAGTATTTGTATAAGAAAAGGGAGAAGAGTATTGCAAAGGGACAGAGTGGTTACAGCCAGAGAGAACTGCGGGTTAAGAGCAGGGAATGAGATAAACTAGGGAGTAGAGGGAAAGATAGAAGTTACAGCTTAGGAAATAGCACAGAATGGAGAATGGAGATAGTTGAAGATCAATGAATAGGATGTGAGAACTGGAGTATGGAAAGCTAGGGTAAAATAGTTTGAGGAATGGCTACAGTGGCAGGACCATTTCTTTGTCGGGTGTTTTTTTGTGGCTAGCTTGAAGTGTTTTGTATGGTTAAGAGACCTAATTTCCAGGGGTAGTTGGTTCCAAGCCACAGTAGGGTTATAATTACAGAGTAAATGGCCTGTTTTGGTATTAGGTTTGTAGATCTGTAGCAAGTCTTGGTCAGAGCTGTGTATTGTCCTGTTTGGAATATATTTAATTATTATGGAAGCCAGGCTGGGACAGAAAGAGGGTAGATAGAGGACTGAGTGAATAATTTGTAATTGATGTAGTAGAAGCAGATGGGGGAATGCTAGCCAGTTCAGTTGCTTGAGAAATAAGCTGTGGTGAGCCTTGTATGTGTGATGGCTGCGAATCTAGCCACCTTTATTATTATAGGTAGTTGTGAGGTTTGTAATGAGTGAGGTGTTAAGCTTAGTGAATAAGTGACAGCTATATAAAAGGGTGGGAAGAAGAAATGCACGGAAGAGTGTTATTCTGGCTGTGTTGGTTAGATATCTTTGATTCCGGTAGAGGAGACCATGTTTCTGGTGTTTTTTTTTTTTTTTTTTTTTTTTTTTACAGTATTGGTAATCTGTAGATCAGAGTTAAGCTGATCATCAGTGGTGACTCCCAGCAGTTTACTACTGGGTTCGGGTGTGATGATGGTGTTATTCATAGATAAGATTGTAAATGTGGTTTTGAGATTGGAGAGGTTCTTGGGGAGGAAGAGAAGGAGCTTTGTTTTCTTTGGATTGAGAATTAGTTTGTCACTAAGCCATGCCTCAATGGTGTTGAAAGATGCCTGTGTGGCAGAGTGAAGGTCTAATGTAGTCAAAAAACGAACACCCCAAGGAAAGGGGCAACACAAATGAACATAAACACTGATCGGACCACTGCCAAATGAGAACCGCAGTTGCAGGTGAAACTTTAATCACAGAACATCCAGACTAAGCGCTTTCACCATTTAATAATGGCATCATCAGAGTCAACGTAAGCACACATCAACTACTCTTAAATACTTAACCTTATCAATTAAATACATAGATTGAAAGCACATAATTGCCTAATTGAATACATAATTGTATGCATGATCATAGTGAACTAAAATCTAAAACCTAACCAATGGGTCCAAAAATTCTACATTTTGCATTTTACATTTTACTATCACCTAAACTTTGTTAAAAACACACCACACCATGTTTTAACAAAACATTTAAACACATTTAAATAATATTTGATATTTAAATAATGTACGATTTTTGTTTTAAAACTGGCTTCAATGAAATATAATCATTGAGCCCTGGTGGTGTCGTTGCATTCAACCTAAACTGCCATTCGGCTTCTAGACATGCAACCCTATTACAAACATCTCCCCCTTCCCCAGTAAACACTCTATCAATAATAAAAAATATGAATTTCTTAAAATTCAAACATTTAGTAGAATGCAAGTACAAAGCATTGTGAACATCTTTGTTTTTGATGGACCTATTGTGCTCCATGGCCCTATCCCTTAAACCTACGGGTCGTCATACCCACATAAAAAGCGTCACATGAAATACATAACGCCACATAGACTAGGTTCCTACTGTTACAGTTGCACACACCAGGACAAGCCAGAGTACGCCTAAATCCTGGAACACAAACATAGGCACCCTCCGCAACAAACCTACACACACTACAAACTCCACATTTACCCATCCAGGATCTCAAAGTTCTACCAACTCTCTCTAACCTGTTTTTCAAATTAGTTCCCTTAGAAAATACAATCCTAGGCTCATTGCCTAAAATAGCTTTTGTATCAAAACCTAAACATTCTTTCCAAGCATATCTTACAACAGAACACAATTCTGCTCCATTTTGTTAGTTGTCACCCCTTTCATCAAAGAAAGGGGGTGGCTAAGGGTCAGATGGTTAGAACATCAAGGCTTGTTAGTGATGAGGGAATTTTTAAACTGGAAATTTACAAACTGATAGGTATGTTGCTTGATTGTGGGTACCCCCTGTAACTTTTGTTAAAGATTAAAAAAAGATGTGTATAAAAAGAGGCGGACGATGTGCACCCCTATTTTGAAGCAAGGGATCTCTATTGGTGGGACACCGGCTGTTGATTTTAGGGCCAATGATGTTGTGAAACACAATGGCCCAGCGCTTGTAGTAAAATATAATGAAAAGTCTTCTGAATTGTGTTCTGTTGTAAGATATGCTTGGAAAGAATGTTTAGGTTTTGATACAAAAGCTATTTTAGGCAATGAGCCTAGGACTGTATTTTCTAAGGGAACTAATTTGAAAAACAGGTTAGAGAGAGTTGGTAGAACTTCGAGATCCTGGATGGGTAAATGTGGAGTTTGTAGTGTGTGTAGGTTTGTTGCGGAGGGTGCCTATGTTTGTGTTCCAGGATTTACTCTGGCTTGTCCTGGTGTGTGCAACTGTAACAGTAGGAACCTAGTCTATGTGGCGTCATGTATTTCATGTGACGCTTTTTATGTGGGTATGACGACCCGTAGGTTTAAGGGATAGGGTCATGGAGCACAATAGGTCCATCAAAAACAAAGATGTTCACAATGCTTTGTACTTGCATTCTACTAAATGTTTGAATTTTAAGAAATTCATATTTTTTATTATTGATGTTTACTGGGGAAGGGGGAGATGTTTGTAATAGGGTTGCATGTCTAGAAGCCGAATGGCAGTTTAGGTTGAATGCAACGACACCACCAGGGCTCAATGATTATATTTCATTGAAGCCAGTTTTAAAACAAAAATCGTACATTATTTAAATATCAAATATTATTTAAATGTGTTTAAATGTTTTGTTAAAACATGGTGTGGTGTGTTTTTAACAAAGTTTAGGTGATAGTAAAATGTAAAATGCAAAATGTAGAATTTTTGGACCCGTTGGTTAGGTTTTAGATTTTAGTTCACTATGATCATGCATACAATTATGTATTCAATTAGGCAATTATGTACTTTCAATCTATGTGTTTAATTGATAAGGTTAAGTATTTAAGAGTAGTTGATGTGTGCTTACGTTGACTCTGATGATGCCATTATTGAATGGTGAAAGCGCTTAGTCTGGATGTTCTGGATGTTCTGTGATTAAAGTTTCACCTGCAACTGTGGTTCTCATTTGGCAGTGGTCCGATCAGTGTTTGAAGGTCTGATGTAGTATCTGCATTAGTGATAACAGTAGAGTCATCTGCATATTGTACTAGTGTAGAGTGCGAGGCAGAGGTGTGTAATAGATTTGTGAATATATTAAAGAGGAGTGGCCCAAGTATGGATCCTTGAGGGACTCCCATAGACACATTGAGTGGAGGAGAGAGAACAGATTGCCATTTGACAGCTTGCTGTCGATTGGCGAGGTAGCTAGAGAACCAGGAGATAGTGGAGAGAGAGAAATTCAGGCGGGGAGAGTTTATCCAGTAGGAGAGGATGGGAGACGGTGTCAGAAGCTTTGGAGAGGTCTAGGTACAGACTGGAGACAAGTTTATTGTTGTCACGGGCAAGGGCTACAGTATCGAACGATATAGTGCAGTAGAAGTGTTGTGTTTTGGACAGAAGCCATGTTGAATATTTGTGAGAAGATTTTCTTGTAAAAGGTAATGCATTACTTGCTTGTGGATGCATTTCTGTAGACTTTTTGAAAGAGGAGAGAGAGTATGGCAGTTGGTCTGAAGTTGGCTATATCAGAGGAATTGCCACCTTTATGTATGGGTAGTGTGAAGAACTTTTTCCATAATGCTTGGACATGAGATTCTGTGATAGAGCAGTTGTTAATGAGTATAGAAACTGGATAGGTTAGGGGTTCAGCAGCAATCTGTAGGAAATAGGGAGGGTAGGTTGTCAGCTGAGGGGGAGCAGTGTTTAAGTTTGGATAGTAAGGATTTTATGTAGTTAGCAGAAACTGATGTAAGGGAAAAGGAATTGGAGGGATTGGTAGGAGAAGATGGGAGTGGGGAGTCCTTATCTTTTTTCCTCGTGGGAAATGAATTGACTGTTTGTTATAGAGTCAATAAAGTGATTATTAAATGTCATAGCTTTTTCTTCTGGAGTTGGGTTTGGAGGGCTAGCATTTCCTGGGTGCAGTATGTGCTTGATAGAGTTCCAAAACTTTTTGGGGTTCACATTTTAGGGAAGTGAGAGGATTAGCATATAAGTTTGTCTTGGCTTTGTGGATAACTTTATTTTATTCCTTAGTTCTTTGTATGACTGTAAGAGGGAAGGGGGTCTTTGTTTTGGTCCACAATTTCCATATCCTATCTCGATTGTTTGTAAGGGTAGATTTGGTAAGCCACGGAGCAGTCTTGAATCTGATTCTAATTGTGCGAAGTGGAGCCAAAGAGTTTAGAATGTTGAGAAAGGTGGTGTTAAAGGATTGGAACGCTGTATCTAAGGGGAGAGTGATCAGATGAGACCAGTCAATTCTAGAGAGTTGGTCAATGAAAGAGTCTTTGCTAAAGGATGAGGTATTTTGGGAGGAGATGAGCTTGGAAGGTCTGGAAAAATGGGATGTTTTTCTGGTCACTGTGATAGGACAGTGGTCGCTAAGGGCATTTGGGAGAGTCTGAGGGTTATGGTAGTTATGTGGGTGGGAGACCAGAATCCAGTCTAGAAGTGAGCTAGGAAGGTGCGACTTATTAATAAAGGTGGGGGTATTAATAAGCTGCTCAAATCTGTGTAGGTTGATACATGGGGTTGTGTTGGGGTTTTGTATTGAGAGCCAGTAAATGTTTGTCACCTAGTATGATTGTTACATTATGGATGGTCTGAGAGATGTGGGCTAGGATATTTTCGAGAGAGTTTGTATTGTCTCCAGGGGGGATATAAAGAGCTACAACAGTTATGATAGTAAACTTGTTAAATTTAAAATTGGCAAGTAGGAGTTCAGCGTTTGGAAAAGGAGGTAGTTGGAGGCTTGGACTGGATAGGGAGAGGTGATCAGGATAAAGTATTGCTGCTACTCCTTTTTTTTTTTTTTTAAGTCTATCCAGTCTTAGGATGTTATAGCCAGGAGGGGTGATTTCACTGTCTTGGTAGTGAGGTTTCAGCCAAGTTTGTTCGAACGACTATGTCTGGAGTATAGGTAGCCAACCAGGCATGGAATTCCTGGACTATATTTACTATTTCTGAGGTTGATAGCATAGAATACTTGCTTTTTAGGGGCAGAGAGATTAGCTGTGTTTGTTACATGAGTATTATCTTTTTGGGTAGAGTGAGTTGGGCCAGGAATGGGATGAATGTCCCCAGATTGAAGTAGGGGTTTGAGGCAGTGTACTAGTTTGAGAGGGGGGACTTTTCTTTTTGTTTGAAGGAGGTAGAGAGATGAGGATAATTTTATTTTTGGTAAAGGAGAATTATAGGTTAGGATGGAGGGACAAATATGTAAAGTAGGATGGGTATTTGTGCTTATATTTATGTTGAGATTAATGGGGCAGAAGTGGTGTGGAGGTAGTTGTGAGTGGTAGGAGGTGAGAGAGGAGAGCCAGTGTAGTATTGGTATCAGGAGCAAGATTAGAGGTCTGAAGGACATGATGTAAGGTAGAGTATGTGGAGGTGGAGGAGTAGTGGAAGTTAGAGATACAAGGTGTGTGGGTTCGTGGTAGAAGGGAAAGGGAATAAGTGGGAGGTTATATGGAAGTAGGTGGGAGGGGTATTAGATGAGTTAGGGAGGTGTGGTTTGCAGGGAGAAGTATAAAGGAAATATGTGGGGTGGATGGGATAAGGGGGTGGTAGAGCTGAGTGAGCCCGCAGGGCGAATGGAGCGGGCAGACCCAAGAAGGGAGATTGTTGTGAAAAAAAAGTATCGGTGTCTGGGACGCAGGTATGATATTTAACTACTTTCCTGCAGGAGATTCTGTTTTAGGGTAGGATTTCAGTAGAAAGTGGGGGGGGGATGCAAGAATGTAGTGGATATTCCACAAATATACACAGGTGAGGGAGAAGGATAGTTGTAGTACAAGAGAAGTAGAGGGGCATGGTAAGAATATACCTTAACCCTCTAGAAGTAGGTGTTTGCTGCCCTCTAGTGGCAAAAAATGGCAACAGATAGTACTGCCAGGGAAGAACTTGAATTGTATAAATATATCTGACTGTTTTTCAGCTGTGGGCAGTGTGAGTAAGCAGTGAAAAACTGTAATGGGGGATTTCAGGGAGCAGACTATAGTAGGCTGCTTATCACACTCGCCGAAGGTGGAGAATATTAACTCAAACTGTTTAGCTGGATTACACAAATATTAGTTGAAGGTACATACACTGAGGCTTCTTCTTTTAGTGGTGATTTGAGGAATAGAGATGAAGGAACTTGGGAGTAGTTCAAGGATGTCTTCACTGAGAGGGGTAGTAAGTCCTTATTACTTAGTGGAGGGTATCCTCATAGTTGCAAGCTGTAAGAGAGAGAGGGCGATAATTTCTGCTTTAGCAGAGGAACCAAGCAGGGGGGTGTCCTGATTCCCCTTTATTTGCATTGTATTTAGAACCAATGACAGGGACTCAGAAATTCAATGATATGATTGGTATGGTAGTCAAGAAAAGATGGCTATGTTTTGCAGATATTATTTTATATCTGACAAAACCAGAAAGAAGCATTACAGTGTTGTGGAACATTTTAAGGCAGTTTCAGATCTTTTCAGGATACAAGTTTATTGAAGCTAAAATGAAGGCAGTAGAAGTAAATTATGTACCCACACACAAACTGGTTCAGCAATATCTGTATTTATGGGGACATGATAAAATGAAATATTTAGGAGTATGAATTAAAAATGATTCTGGTGTATCAGCTAAGGATATGTGAGAAGAGAATAAACAAAAGATAATATGAATACTGAGAAAATGGAAGCTTTGTTATATGGATATGGATAGTATGATACAAGCAGTCAGAATGTTTTAGTCTCTAGTTTTGTACACCAGTCAAACATAAACCATATTTTTATCAACCAGAGGAGAAGTTGTGGATAGCAATTAACAAAGAGCTAAAAGACTTTATCTGGGGGGGGGAGACGGCAGGTGTCAAGTGGGCTAAGCCTATTCTTCCAGCAGAGCAGGGCAGATTGGGATTACTCAATTTGAATAAGTATTTCAAAGCTATGCAGTTAAGATGCCTATACGTAGCACAAACAGAAAACTATAATTCAAAATGAAAAGTGATGTTAAAACTGGGGGGAGCTCAAGAAACAAGAGACTGAGATTCTGCAATGTAGGCCTTTAAAGAGAATAACCGTAATCCTACAGAGTATTATATCCATACAGTAGCGGAAAGTATTCTAAGAACTAAGTCAACACGGGAATGGAGAAAGGACATTCTGCCGATAATGTCTGCAATTAGGGATAGAGACAGTAGGCAAGAGGGGGCTGGAATTTATTGGAGAACTGGCAAAGGAATCAAGGTATTAGGAGCAAATAACTAGAGAACAAAGGTAATAGAATGGGAAGTGGCCAATAATTTATTTGGACTGCAGGTTAGAGATTGCCTTCCCAATCAAGGATTGATATCAGATTATAGGTAGAGAAAAAAATGGGGGATGTCCTAAACAAAACAGCACTGTTAGAGTTTAGTAGACTCTAGAACAGAAGCTGCCATTAAAAAAGGAATAATTAGCAGGGCATATAAAATATTGCACGATAACTGTAAGAATCAGAGGAGATTAGAAAAGATTGGGAAAAGAGTTTGGCTAAGTAATTCACAAAGAAATGGTGGGAGGATATATTTATCTCCCAAATACGCAACAAAATCTAGAAGGTTTAGGATTTTTGCTTGGAAATGTTTACATAGATGTTTTTATACCCCAGGTAGACTCCAGAGAATTTTTCCTCGGGTAGATAACAAATGTTGGAGGTGTGATGGGTAAGAAAGATGTAGTTGGGAACATTTTTTCTGGGAGTCTGGAGGGTTGGCGGACTTTAAGGATTCCCTGCGAGATGCACTGTCTGAGATGCTGGGTGGGTGGATTGGTGTGACTAGGGAGATGATTTTTCTGAGCTGTGATACAGAATTGGAATTGCCTAGACATAGTAAGGCCTTGCTGTGTCTAATTATGGTGGTTGTCAAAAAAGCAATTACTAGAAAACAGAAATCAAAATCTAAACAAACTATATTAGAAGTAGTGAATATAGTAACAGATAAAACAATTGGAAATGAGATCTTTAGAAAAGGGCAGGAGCAAACTACATAGGAAAAATGGAAATTGTGAGAACAATACACGCAGGGGCGGAATGAGGTTTAAAAGAAGGCAGGACTAAAATGAACTTGGTAATGTTTGACTGAAAATGATTGGGTAGATTATAAGTGATGTATAATGTTTGCAACTGTGAGTGTTAATATGGTTTGTGTTGGAAAATGTTTGCAGTTATTAGGATTGTGTCGGTGTGGTTCGTTTTCATTTATATAAATGTGTGATTGCTTATGTCGTCAGTGATGGTTTAATAAAAATGTTCCTTGTTTAAAGAAAGGGGCAGGAATTGAATATTTTATGTAATGCTGCTTAGGTATGTAATGTATAGCAATGTGAGTGAAGTATAATGTCCGTTAATGTTAATTTAATACAGTTTGATTACTTTTGTATAAATGTAAATTTGCCTGTCACAAGTGATATGATTCAGTAAAGGTGTATAAAAAAAAAAATCAGTAGAGGTGTTTAAAAAAAATAAACACCTCTACTGATTTATTTTTAAAAGGATCTTTCTTGTCTCAAGAAATGAAGGTCAATGGAGAACATTTCTCTGTTGCTTCTGTCTAAACACCTTTTTGAGAATTCATGCTTTCATAATGCTGTAGTAGGTTCATAGATGATAACTAGGCTAATGGCTTAAGGGTCATTATGAGCCTTGCCAGTATAACCTGATTTTACCCAATATATGGCCCCTAAGGGCAAGAGGGTGGCATGGATTTGTGCGTGTGCATTGTGTATCTTGCAGATTGCCCCTGTTCATTAGGGACATGGGCACAACCCCAGGTGTGAATTAGCAATTTCCCATCCATTGATCCAAACTGCATTTGAAGAGGGCCATGAGAATTGCTCTGTTTAGTGTGAATAGGAAGCCTGTTCCAAAGAATTTCTGAGATATATATCTCTCTCTCTCTCCAGCATGTTTTGCTTGAGTCACTGACTTAAGTTTAGATCCCTAAATCGGGTGACTGTCATGCTGTTTGACTTGCGGATGTGAAGCAGCTCCATCATGGCTGGATTTCTGAGTGCCTTGTAGGTCAGACATAGGTCACCCCTTAATAGTTGGTAGGTGATGGAGTAAAGGGATATAGTTTTTAGTCCATCCTTATAGTTAATGTTGTTTGCACCCTGTATTTTCTTCGGGAGGCACCTCTGAGGTCACTCATGCTGCTGTAAGTGCCTAGTCAAGTACATGCCAAATGACCCATTGTTCTTAATTATTGGTCTAATGAGAAGTTAGTACAGTGAGAGTATAATTTCCTTGGATCTGGATGCCATACTTTTACTTATAAGTTGTGCCACCTAAAAGGACTTCCTCACCACTGTGGACTCACGGCGGTCAAAGTTCAGGCTACTGTCTGTGTACTTAGATCTCTCACCTCTGAGTCTACTCTTAGGGGTGTTCTATTGATGTAATTTGCAGGGATATTTACCTTCCCAAAGGATATGATAATACATTTTTTTTGCATTTAGTTTTAGGCCATGGTTCTGGCACCAGTCATTTGTCTGATCTAGGCCCTCCTGAAGGATGTCTACATGATTAGGGGATTCTGTGATTGCGCCCAGCTTGGAGTCATCGGCAGACTTTGTCATCAAGGGGCGTTCTACATTAGCCTTGACTTCAGAGAAGTATGTTCTGAACAAGAGTGATCCCAGGCATCTATATTACAAGACTGAATGCTCATCGAACTTGTAATATCGAACCCAAAAAGTCGAATGGTGCAGGAAAACACGTCAGTTGGCCACAGGGAAAATAAAATAACGTTACACCCAAACTAAGTGGGGGGCTTTGCCCCCAATACCACCTGATGTGGAGGCCCATGCCCCCCACACCCCTCAACTAAATTTACCAACTCCGAGATCCCCCTACGGTAAACAAAATGGCAAAATCCAGTGAACGGTCAAGGGAAGTCTTTCCCTGTGTTAAATTGGCCATTCACTTTTTTTTGGTTTGGATATTACAAGTTCGATGTTTAGGTGTTCGGTCATCTAAGCATTTGATCTTGTAATATAGACCCTGATCCCAGCACTGAGCCCTGTGGCACAACACTATTAACTAGTCCTGTTCCATGAGCCCATTCGCTATCTGTTTGGTGAGATTTACGGCTACTTTTTTGATTTTATTTATAATACCGGAGTGGTGAATTGTGCCAAATGCCTTGGCCAGGTCGAGGTAGGCAGTATGTACTGTTTTACCATCATCCATGGCCTTAGTGACTTTCTCAAAGAAATCTACCAGATTAAGTATGCATGACTTGCCCTTGACAAAGCCAGATTGGGTCAGGTCCAGTGTTTGGAAGTTTCCTATGTCATTGTTTATCAGGTCCATGAGTATGCTTTCCATGGTCTTACATGTAAGACTAGTCAAACCTATGGGTCTGTAGTTTCCTGGGTCACTAGATGGTCACCCTTTTATGCAGTGGGATGACTGTTGCTGCTCTCCACTCTATCTGGGAAAAGCCAGTCTGGAGGCTGTGGTTAAATAGATATTGTAATGGACCTGATACACCCTGATTTAAGATGTTTGAGGCAGTCTGGTATAATTGTCATAGCCCACTGAAGCCATGTTTTTAACTTTAGTGAGTACATGGCAACCTGTTCTTTGATGATAATTGGCAGTGGAGTGATTGAGGGTATTTCATGGAGGAAAAAGGGGTGATGAGGAGGTGAAATTTTGCTGCATCTTCCAACTGAGTATAGGTGATGGCATTTACAACTAATTCTGCACATTGAGTGTTGCCCTTAAGATTGCAGACATAATTGAAAAATGCCTTATGGTTATCTTTAGCTTTGGAGGCTGTATTTACCTTAGTCTGCCTTCAGAGACTTTACTAGATGTTCTTCGTGTTTCACTGTTGCAGTCATTACATTTGGGTTATCTGCCTGCAGGTAGCCCTCAGTCGGCCTGAATACCAGAGTCTTGGATTCCTGCGCCGGATGCTGTCTCTTCTTCCATGATGTCAGGTCATCAGGGGTATAAAACATGCAGCCGACTCCATTACATCAGTCTTTCTTACCGCACGGTGCCCGAAGCAGTTTGCAGTTGCTGGTCAGCTGACTCTCGAAATTTTTGTTTTCGAGTTTCAGAACCGAAGTCTTCAAAAAAAGCTAAGTACCCCATTTGGGGTCCTTTTTCTTGCTCTTAACTGATGTCAGTAAAAGTTAACAATTGTCTTACCGGGGAAAGCAAATACCTAGTAAAGATTTTCATTCGTACTGCATTCCTTGCTTAGGCCCAGACCACGACATCTCGCTGTCAGTTTTGTGCCTTATTCAACCCCCAAACTATTCGTCGCCTGTTTTGGTACTCTTTTTAACTATCCAGAAATTGCTTCGGTAAGCCATCCGACTATCGATATTCTGAAAAAACGTAAGGATAAAGACAGAGACAGACCGCATAGGTCCAAAACTGCCACTGACGCTTCCGTTAAGCTAGTCGCCAGTATGCAGTGAGGAGCTTTCGCAGACCCTGATACCTGCTACTTCAGATTCGCAGGCCTCTACTGAGACCCATTCGGAGTCTGGTATGCCGCGAGATGCTTCTTCGACTATGGAACCTGCGGATGTCTGTACCTTGGATGGGTCCGGAGCCGCTGTGCAGGCACTGGCTTCTGAGGGTGTATTCAGGCCTACAGATTTGCATTTTAAACCGACGCCATCATCTTCATCCAGGCCTAAAACTCGACCCACGCCTAGAAAACAGATGTCCAAAATGCATGGTCAGGCCCATATGTCTAAAAAAACAAATGCCTACAATGGCTGAAGACATTGTTACTTTAGATAGGGAAAGACAGCCTACCCCCTCTGAGACCTAGAACTGATTTTCCTTCTGATTCTTCTGATCAGGATTCTGAAATCTCTGTTTCTTCTGATTACCAGGATTTGCCCTTATCTACCTTTGAGGATTCTGATGCAGAGGATTCCATTTCCTCTGCTTCCCCTCCAGATAATTTCTCTTTTGGTGAAACCTTGCACACTCTTAGGGAGCATTTCTGCTGAGAAAGCCAGGATCTCACTGACTCCAAAAAGAGGCTTAGGGAATTCTTACTCCTCCCTCAACACAGGCCTTTAGCTATCCCTCCTGTTCTGGACATTGTAGAAGATGCCTTCTTGGAATCTAGCCTGTCCCCAGACACTTTATCTCCAGCTCCCAGAAAACTTGACCGGTATTAGAGTACCTGACTCTCGCAAGTTCCTCTTCAAGAATCCTACTGTGGATCCAGAGGCCATTTCCCAAGGACCAAAGGGCATTAAGGCTACTGCTGCTAAAAATCCTACTCCTCTGATAGAGATTCTAGGGCTTTTGACAGATTGGGTAAGAAGGTATACACTTCCGCTACTTTGGCCATTAGGACCTTAAATTGCCAGTTTCATATGTTAAAGTATCAGCAGCATATTATGGGACTACTTAAACAGAAAATTATGTTGATTCCTGACTGTGCTGAACATGAAGAATTACAGGATTTAATGCATTTTGCTGAACAAGTTGGTAAACATACTTTGCAATGTGGTTTTGACTCTTTAGAAGCATCTTGCAGGGCTGCTGTCACTGGGTCTGTACTTAAGGCATGCTTGGCTTAAGGAGCAAAACTTGCTAGATCATGTTAAAGCTAAATTACTGGATGCTCCCTTAAACCAAGACTGCCTGTTTGGCAACAAAGTAGAAGTCGTCTTCAAAAAGATGAAGGAAAAAGCTAAATGTATGCAAACTGTTAAAGATTAACTGCAAATGCAAATACAGCCTCCCAGATTTAGTAGGCATTGGCCTTCCAAGAATTGGTCCTTTCCAGTCTCTTCCAGGCCTTCTCAGTCCAAACCCAGGAACAGCAGACCACCTAGGTAACAGTCTCAGGCTAAACACAGGCTTAGACAGTGGGGGGCTCCCACTTCCAAAACAGGAAGTAGTAAGACACCCCCTACGGAAAAATGTCAGTGACTTAACCTTAACCCTTCCAAGCCCTGCTCAACTACCTGCTCCCTTAGGAGGAAAGGTCACCCTGCATGCAAAAAACTGGGAACTCATTACCCAGGACAAATGGGTTTTTAAATATAGTTTCCCAAGGATAGAGATTCCACTTTCACACCATACCAACCCCAAACGGTTGGCCAGACCAGCAGGTTCGCTCTCTTCCAAGTATCAGGGCTATTCAACCTGTCCGAGCAGAAGAAAGGAGACAAGGTTTTTATTCAAGACTTTTCCTGGTACCCAGAAAAGACGGCTCCTGGCATCCTATCCTAGACCTCTCTATTGTAAACACCTTTTTGGTAATCCCAAAATTAAAAATGCTAACACTTCAATTTCGTATGCTAGGCAAAGATGCCTGCTTGGCAACCTTAGACTTAAAAGAAGCTTACCTGCACATTCCAGTAAGGGAATCTTGCAGGAAATACCTACGCTTCAGGGCAGGCTCCATGCACTATCAGTTCTCTGCACTTCCCTTTGGCTTATCAACTGCACCTAGGGTATTCACAAAGTGTCTAGCTCCAGCCATTGCATTTTGCAGGCAGAGAGGTATTCAAATATACCCATACCTGGACGATTGTCTGATTCAGGCAGAAAGCCAGGACATGCTATTAAAACATCTGGCATTCATAAAAAAACTTCTAATGTCACTGGGGTACACCATAAACGAAAAGAAATCTCATCTAGTACCCTGCCAACAGATTGTATTCCTGGGAGCAAGCTTTTACACAACTTCCCAGATGGCATATCTCATGCCAGAGAAGCAAGTTTATTTGACAACCTACTTCAAACTACTGGCCACAAAGACCCAGCTATCTGCTAGGAAAATGTTGCAAGCCCTGGGGTTCATGGCCTCTTGCATTCTACTAATTCCATATGCAAGACTGCATATGAAGAAACTACAATGGTGTCAACATTCTCAGGACCTGGAATCAAGGATTCCTATCATTCCTTGTATAAAGAGTTCCTTTGATGGACAGAGGCCTGCCACCACAACAAGAGGCTCCCTTTCAGTCTACCCTTTGCCGCCCAAAAACTAACAGATGCATCAGCCTATGCATGGGGGCTCACTTGGCAGGGCAGTGAATTCAGGGCAAATGGAACCCGAGTCAGATGCACCTGCATATCAACCAAAAAGAAATGTTAGCTGTACAGAATTCCCTGACAGGCTTCAAAGACCACATCCTTCCAGGCCAATTATTGGTAAAGACAGACAACACCACAGTTATGTGGTACCTGAACAAGCAGGGGGTAACACACTCGTACCCTCTCTGCAGACTAGCCATGGCTCTGTGGAACACAGCCTTGAGCTACCAAGTGCACCTACAAGCTCAGTTCCTGCCAGGCAAGCTAAATTCACTAAGCAGAAATCTCATGGATCCACACAAATGTTAACTGGAACCAAAAATATTCAACCTCTTGAGGAACAAATGGGGGACTCCAGAGATAGACTTGTTTGCCTCCCCCCAGAACTACCAATGGGACAAATTCTGCGCAAGGACTCCCCACAGTCAAGCTTGGAAAGTGGATGCCCTGTTCTTTACCTGGGAAAGCCTCTCTATTTATGCCTTTCCCGTCTGCCTATCCTCTCGAAGTTCTGCTAAAGATCAAACAGGACAAACCATGGACAATACTTATTGCACCAGACTGGCCCCACCAGCACTTGTACCCCCTCTTTCGCAGCATGATACTGCTGGATCCATGGCACCTACCTCAGACACCTTCCCTGCTGTCCCAGCAGGCGGGCCAGATTCTGCTCCCTCAGCTTCAAACCCTGAACCTTGCAGCCTGGCTAATTCCTTGAGCTCTTCAATAGTATCCCTCTGTAAGCAGGTGCTGAATGGATGTCATTCTGAAAGCAAGGAGTCCTAGTACTAGAAAATCCTATGCTGAAAAGTTACTGTTCCTGGAGCCAGACCCAGGGTATGGGCACTACGGTGCCCAGCTTACCTCATATTCTTCAGTATTTAACAGAAATGCTCCACAAGGGCTTATTCTTCTCGTCAATTGAAATTCATGTCTGTGCAGTTTCAGCACATTCTAGTACTGAATCACCCCTCTTCTCTCACCCCCTGTTAAAGCAATTCCTCAGAGGGGCTAGAAATTTAAGACCCCCCCCCCCAGGTGAGTCCCTACTCCAGCCTGGGACCTTAACTAACTTTGTATTGGAAAAGCTCACTCTCCCTCCATTTGAACCAGCTGCAACTGCAGAGTTGAAATTTCTTTCTTGGAAAACAGCCTTCCTTCTAGCCGTCACTTCAGCAAGAAGAGTGTCTGAATTACAGGCTCTCATGGCTGTGGAGCCCTTCATTATCTTCCATGCAGACAGGGTTTCCCCTCAGGACCAATCCTTCCTTTATGCCCAAGGTGGTGTCTAGTGTGGCCCTAAATCAGTCCATTAATTTGTCTACCTTTTCCCGAATCCACAAAACAAAGGAGAACGAATTCTGCACTCTTTCGACGTGCAGAGACAACTGAGATTTTATTTGGACAGGACTAAGCTTCTCAGAAAATCTGAACAGCTACTAGTTGGCTTTGCTGCAGGGGCAGAGGGGAAGGCCATTTAAAGCAAACCATTTCTAAATGGGTAGCCCACTGCATTCATTTCTGCTATAAGCACCATGGAAAACCTACCCCACAGGGGATAAGATCACATTCCACCAGGGCTGCATTCTACCTCTACAGCCTTTCTCAGAGGGGTCCCTACCAAGGACATCCTAGAAGCTGCTACCTGGAGCTATGTACATACCTTCACCAAGCATTACCACATGTCTATTTTTCTAAATCCAGAGCTGGTTTTGCCACTGCAGTTTTGCAGGGCTTGATAGCTGGCCCTAATGTCTCTTGACTTCCTCCTCCCTTCCTTAGCTTTGGGAATCAACCCAAATGTAATGACTGCAACAGTGAAAGACTAAGAACATAGTACAGTTGTGCACATTTTCCATAAATGTAGATGTCTGAGTGTATTCACTGTTGCAGTCCTGGTTACCCTCTCTCCAGCCCCCTGACTTCTCTTGGCTCTACCTTTGCTTCTTGTTTTAAGCTTTCTGATGTGTTTGCTTTTTGATGGAGGTGTAATATAACATATAATTGCTTCCCTTTTTGGGGGCACCTGATGTCTGGGGCAAGAAAGACTGATGTAATGGCATCTGCTGCATGTTTTATACCCCTGACGTAATGGAAGAAGAGACAGCATCCAACACAGGAATCCAAGACTCTGGTATTCAGGCCGGCTGAGGGCTACCTGCAGGCAGATAACCCAAATGCAGCGGCGGCTCATGCTATAGGACTGCAACCCTCCCAGCTGTGGAAAGAAAACAAAAACAAAATAAAAAAAAAAAAATGGAAAAACAAATAAAATCCTTTTCTCAGTCCCAGAACGACTCACACATGCACAATGAAGACTGGGAACTCTCCCGAAACTCGTGCATGCGAGTTTCACAGATGGGAACACCAGACTGCTTTGTCAGCAGTCCGGATAGGAGGAAAAGCCATCTCTGCCCTGCAACCCAAATGTCTATGCAGTGATGACCGCACAGAACGGAAGAAGTCTGCACTGCAATGTCCGCAGGCTGGAGCCTGCTCTCGTGGGGGGAAATCTGACTTTGGAGCCTGCTCTCGTGGGGAAACTGCTAACAGACTCAAGAGCCTGTGTAGAATTGTAGATGGTTACTGGAGCCTTGTAGGGAACAGAAATGAAAGGTGACTGTTACTGGAGCCTTCTCTCAGCACAGCTAGGGAACTGAAATCTGTGTGTGTGTGTGTGTGTGTGTGTGTGTGTGTGTGTGTGTGTGTGTGTGTGTGTGTGTGTGTACACGTAATTCCACTATATTGTATGTATGCTGATTTCCACCCAGAGGCACAAAACTAAATACTGCTATTGCCCTGAACTTCAAGCTACATAATAATTTCTTTGCCAGAAGTCCTTGTTTGTACACAGTAAGACTTCTTAAGGCAAACAGATTGTCTTCTTTATTTGATATTTATCACCTATCAGGGGGGGAACCTGATGGGCAGAATTTCATTTCTGGTCGATTTGTTGAACTGCTTTTGCTTGCCTGTGTGAGACCCAAAAGGAGGGAGGAGTGTATTAGTGCTGAAGCCTTGGCAGTGGAAGAGAGAGCACAAATTGTTTCAAAACTTTCTTGTGTTCATATGGCTGCAGAAAGACAGAGAGCAAATGTTTGTGCTATTCTGAACGGTCACCTCTTTGTAAAACTAAAGAGAACTTGTTTCCTGATTTAAACCTGGAAATAAAACTGTTAGTAATGGGAAAACCTCACCACTAAAGGGACTTGAGTAGTTTGCATTACTAAGCCCTATCAGGCTAGAGTGAGTGAGTGAACTCTCTGTTTTTTCATTTTGAACTACCCTTTTGAATTGCAAAATACCTTATTTTAATGTTAGTCCGTCACACAGTAGTAAAAAAGTTCAGTTTCCATGTTTTACCGTTTTAAGTAGAGCTGTTTTATTTCCCTGTGAAGTGTCCCAGCCTTGTTAAAGCTGCTAACCCTAAACTTAAACTTGCCCTTAACCACAATGTGCAATTTAACTTAGAAAAAAAAAAACATTTCCATAACACTATACTTAGACAAACTTTGTCTGAACATAGTGGTAGATTTGGGTTAGGGCATTGTAAACTGAAAGAGTTTTCTTTTTAAGTTTTGTACAGCTGCAACCCACTCAAATAAAATTTTATGAACTGAAATGTTATTTGTTTCACTTAAACAGCCTTTAAATATACTATTCAAGCCTTGAGAAATATGAATTAGGCAATGCATGTACCTCAGAAATATCCCTGATTTTGAGCAAACTTTTAGCTCTTTTCCTCTTAATCCCTCCTAAAACTGATGACTTTTGGAGACATGGCGATGAGTTATGCCTAATAAATAATGGGAATAATTAGAGTTACAGACTTCTTTTACTTTAGAAAATGTATATTAATTTGCATTGTCTTATTCTGTTAACATCTCAGGTTAATAGCACAGACATTTTAAAAAGTGTCCCTGATTATTCTGGATCTGTCCCTGATTCTTCTGAGATTTGTCCCTATTTACTTGAGAGCTATGGCGATGCATACAGGGTCATCAGTCCAACCAGGAACTCGACTGTCAGTAGAAGTAACATTGGTATGATCTTGGGTCTAAATATCAAAATGTCATTTGATGGCCATTTAATTGTACAAATAGAATAGTTACAGTTTTTGTTTTATTTTCTGTATTAAAGGTGGAGGTAAAAATCAGTTGAGATTGGTAAATTCTTGTAATGATTACATCATCAGCTTATGAATGGCACTGATTCCTCTGTTATTCGCGGCAAAGACATTAATAAAAATATATACTTCAGTAAAAAGCACTAAACATTAAAGTCTACTAGTTGGTACGAAAAAGCCACTGATGTCATGAATATGCATCTAGCCTCCTAGTTAAGAAAACTATAGAACCACCCCCTTCTTCCACAGCCCATATGTTAGCTTCTTGAGTATGAGCATTTTACAATTTGAGTGAAGAGGCTTCATGATGTCTCTATAGGCAACATCAGTCAGTATGCTAACATATACTTTAGTGTCAGAGTGTGTGTGTGTGTGTGTGTGTGTGTGTGTGTGTGTGTGTGTGTGTGTGTGTGTGTGTGTGTGTGTGTGTGTGTGTGTATTGTTGCCTGACAGCTCCAGGTTCTCTGGTTTGATCGTTGGCTGGGGTGCCTTCTGTGTGGAGACTGCATGTCCTCCCTGTGTTTGTGTGGGTTTCCTCTAGTGTCCTCCCATCGTACAAAGACATGTCTGTCTGGAGTGTTTCTCCCTGGGCCTCTGCTGAAAATTGGATTTTGTTCCAAGTTAGACTTTCTTGGTTAACATGTTAAATAAAAATAACGAGCATTTGAATTTCAGACTTCATATTCTTCAGAGAGTAAATGGTAACACAACATATTTTATTCTAGCAATTTTTTTAAGTTTATAAAATGGATATTTGAAATTTCTCCCTCTCTTTGGGACTGTATTCCCCCATTACTGGCTTTGTTCGGGTGATTTTTGCTAAGAGGTTGAGAACTATGGTGAGAACTGAATTCACTGAATATGTTTGGGGGCTGTATTCACCCATTATTGGGTTTGTTCAGGGGTTTTCTGCTAAGAGGTTGACAACTATGCTGAGAACTGAATTCACTAAATGGTAGCCATTTAAATTTGTCTTCCTCTCTTTCACAAAACAGCTGATTTGGCATAGTGGTATGTTGCTCTGACTGTTTTGCACAGGGTCCTGGGTTCAAAACTTGGCAGTGAAATGTATGGTGGTAACACAGCATTTTATTCTAGCAACTTTCCAACATTATACAAGCAATGTTTAAAATGTGTCCCTGGTTTTTGGGCTTTTGTCCCCTCCCCAATAAATTTTGGCTTTTTCCAGATTTCTTGTGCTGCAAAGTTCAGAAAACAGCTGAGTGAGTAGATTTCACAAGGAGCTGAGAGCTGCAGGGGAGCAAGCGTTTAGTGCTGCTTATGCTAATTCTGCTTGCATTGTTAATAGCACAACAGGTAGTGTACTTGCTTTTGATGCAGAAGGCTGTGGGTTCTACTCCCACAGTAGATAGATGCATTGTGGATACTGTACTGTGTTGCAAAGGGGGTGGATGCTGTACTCCTTTTTGGCGAAGATACCTCGTAACTATGAACCTGTTATCAGTTTGCCATCGATTCCCTATTGCAATATTACTAGCTTATCATTTTTTTATTCCTCAAGGGCAATAGGCACTGTATTTGTAGATGAAACAATGAAATATAAAGTTGTTTGCTAGCAGCAACCTCTATTAGTTACAGATCTCTTTAATTTGGAATTGTTTAGATTACTTTTACTTCAGAGATTGTGTATATGTACTGATACTGGTGGACTGTAGAAATTTGAGTAGACTTTTATGATTGAAATGTTCTGAATTGGGCAGTTTTGTCATTATTGGTGCATGCATTTTGTTTCACTGTTTACTGGAAAAATTTCAAAACAAATTTAAAACCCCCTCTAAAACTGTACTGTACAAGGAATATTATTTAATACAATCAGGAAGGTGTACGAAAGAGCATGTGTACGTTTCGTGTGCAAGGGGCCTGTTATTTGAAAACAGCCCAAACCCAAAGTTAATCTTTATCTGCCACTGGCAAAATGTATTTTCTTTGAATGTGGGTTTCAGTGCTGTTTCAATTAATGTGAGTGTCAAGGGCAGAGAAGTTTTAATGCTAAGTCTGTTTTCATTGTGAGACTGCATTGCTATGTTTAGCAGATATCTATTAGTTGTTTGCACTGTAAAATGCAAAATAAAACTTTCAAATGAAGTCCAAATCCTCGCAGAAGTAAAGCAGTATACACATTAGTGTTTATAGTAAATGGGGTGAAATAGCCAAGTAATGGTTCATTGGAATGGCTGCAGGGGCAGGGGGGGGGAGGCTCCACTCGACCATGATTTTGTGAGGAGGGAAGGGCAGCAAACTCAGATAGCCCCGGCTGAACTATACCTCTCAACTGTCCAGATTTTTGCAGAATGAATTGATTTTTGCTTCTTATTTTTGGTTTGTTCCTCATAAAATTTGTGGTTTTCTGGCAAATCATTTAGGAATGAAGTCACTAAATAATGGCAGACACTGAGTTTCAGACTTCATAACCTTCAGAAAAATGCATGCTAAAGCAAGACCTGTTATTCTATCAACTGTCTCAGTTTATACAAGAGCAAATTGTAGTACTATTTATATGTTTCCCCAAAATCTTGTCCAGATTTCCTGCATTAACAGGTTGAGAGGTACGTGCAAATAAATTGCTTTATAGAATTAAACATATCCAAACTTCTCAACTGTCCCCAGTTGTGGCTCAAAATGTTGCTCTTCCCCTAATAATCCCTCTGCAAAATTGCAATTTTGGAAGAAAACATGGAGGGTTTACAATTAAATAACTGTAATAATCAGAGTTACAGATTACTTTTATTTCAGAAATGCATGCAGATTCTTTTATTTTGTCATCTGCTCAAGTTAGCAGTAATGATATTAAAAGTGTCCCTTCTCTGACGGGTTCCCAGCTGTATTGTGTGGCTATTTTTTATATTTTTGCATCACATTTTTCGTCCATTTTTCATAAGATTGTGTTTTTTTTGGCAAATTAGTGGCAAATCATTAAAGACTGAAGTTAGAAAATAAGACATTTCAGTTTCTGATTTCATTCCCTTCAGAAAATTCATACTAATGCAAGGCCTACTATTCTATTACCTTTCTAAGTTTATAAGAGCAGTATTTAAAAATTGTCCCACTTCTATGTATGGCTTTGTCCAGATTTCTTGCTCTGAGGTTGAGAGGTATGACAAATGTCTCAGGACCATCACTGTCAGCGAGAGACATTTCAAATTGTGACACACTTGTTGCACCCCACTTCCCCATGTAGTGACTCTGGATGTGTCCAAGCAAGGCAAGGCGCAGTTATGCAGTGTAAATGTGCAGAGTATCCCCCCATCCCAGGTAGAAGTACTACAGTGCTTTTCATCTGTCCCTTGATTTTGCAAAATGTTCTGGTTTCTGTCATATTTTTATACTGTTGATTTATGCTTATTATTATTCAGAAAGTGCCTGTTGTTCTGTGTTTAAGTAGCAATGCTTTAATGACCATCAGGTAAGCTTGTCTGAGATTTTAAGATGCAAGTAAGTTTTAATAAGCATACTGTTAAAGAATTGCCAACATTGAAAGCCTTTCCATTGTTGCCATGCAGAGAATACTTACATAACTAGATAACGTATAAGCCTTTGGTATTGAAATCCATATGGCAGTATTTGTAATAAAGGACAGGATTACATTATTTTAAGAAGCTTGTTACAGTTGTTGGAGACTTGCAGTCATCTTTGCAGGCTTTACCTGCAAACTAAACAGACTGCCAATCTATTGTGTGTGGTCCGTACCCTGTGCAGTAATCCTTTAAGCAATGTATGTTGAGCTTGTTTGTTGTTTGGTTTTCATTTTTTACTTTGATCATGTTTTCCCCCATGCAACAAGTAGATAGTAGTTGTCAGGCAGCAGGTCTTTTTTGGATAAGAAACATTTTTACATGTGGGGTTATCACAGAGATTGCTACTTTCAGCATGTTACTTGGTACTTTAATAAAGCCGAATGTAAATTATAATTAGAACTGCAGTGCAAGGAGAAGTGGTTTGAGTTGAGTGCTGGTTGTTTTTCTTACACTTGATTTTGACTGGCATTCCAGTAATGTATTTAAAAAGTAAAATATTTTTTCATGCCTCACAACCTTTTTGTTTCCATCTAGATATTAAGAAAGCTGTCATGCAGCCAATGCATTGAAATATTTTTTTCTTCTGCACTTCATTTTGTCTTGATTGGATTCTCATAATGATGGTTTGGCACCCAGGGCAGCATATTTAAAGTTACAGTTTTTGTGATTTTGAGCATGGCTTCTCCCCTTTCTAGTTGGCCACGCCCATTCCCATTGACCCCACCCATTCAGCTGTCTCCTGCAGCCCCCCTTTGATTTGAAGTCACCAGCCGCCACTGCCCAAATGTAATGACTGCAACAGTGAATTCACTCGAACATCTACATTTATGTTAAGTGAACACAGCTGTACTTTCCATGAGTCACATGTTTAGATTGAGGGACATTTTGCTTAGTTGTCCACATTCCCCTTGGTTTTCAACAAGATTTTCTTTCTTTTGTTGTCCAGCCTATTAATACCAGGGGTCTACCAGGGTGGCTTGTTTTTGCAGATTGACCTGGGTTTATTTTAGTCTGCTACTGCCATTTCTATGTAGTTTATATATAGTTATGTGGTCATGCGGGGCTTTTTTGTACACCTCTGCATAGGTTTCTGTGTTTTCTGGCATTGGGGGAACTTGGAAACTAGCTATGCCATTCCTTAATAGGGGGTGATGTACCTTTACAGAAGTTCTCAGTGTTTGAGGTTAGGT
Organism: Protopterus annectens; assembly: GCF_019279795.1. NCBI lineage: Eukaryota > Metazoa > Chordata > Ceratodontiformes > Protopteridae > Protopterus > Protopterus annectens. Next base: position 538,003,189 of record NC_056729.1, on the reverse strand, counting down.
GGGGTGACTAGTTTTACCTTTATTTCAAGGGAGACCGCTTTGTGATCTGATCGATCTGGTGAGAACATCACACTGGGAGTGCAGCACACTCCCATACTTGTGAGTACCAGATCTAGGATATTTGTTCCCCTAGCAGGAATGCAGATTAGCTGCTGTAGGGCACTTGAATTTACGAAGTCAAGAAATCTTTGGGCCTGCATGTTAGTGGTCGTGTATGCCTCCCAGTCAATGGAAAGGTAGCTCAAATCACCCATGAGTATGGTATTAGACTGAGTGGTGAATGATTCTAGTAACCTTCGGTATGATGTATAGGTTTCCTGGTTCGTGGTCGGGCCTGTAGCTAGCAAAAATGTGAATGGATTTTTCCATTGGTTAGTTGGACATGGAGTAGGTCAAGCATGTCATATTGTTTGACCAGCCTTAGAGCAGAAGGCTGAGAAGTATGTATCTACATAAAGGATAAGCACACCATTTCATGTTAAGTGTGTGGTAAGAATGTTTGAAAGGTGGTATAGCTGTGCACTGCCAGAGTTGTTTCCATGACTTTGAACCATGTCATTAACTGCACAGACATCAGCATTCTCCAGGGTGAGGAGAGCTTCCAGGGAGTGCAGTTTATTGCTGAGGCTCCTAGCATTGAGCTGTAAGACCAGTAGCTTTTTTTACATGGGAAAGCTTGTGTGTTTGAAATGCCGAAGAAGGCACTATAGGGATTTGTAATGTTTTGATCAGTATTTGAAAGACTAGAGGTGGTAGGTGAAGACCATCTCTGGCAAAGCAGTGTGACCTGTCAACCTTGTTCCTCCCAGCTTGACAGGTATTGGACCCCTGTCAAATGACACTAGTAACTAAGCCAATTTGAAAAGTCAGTAATTTTCTGCTGGTATTGTGGCATCGTCCTTTGAGATGGTGGAATGCTTCTCAGTGCTAAGCTTCTACCTGCCTGTGGCACATATTCTGAGAGCTCAGTCATGTCTTTCTTCATATAGTTCAAGGAGGTACATCTCAGGTCATTCATGTCCACATGGACCATGACTCAGCCATACTGGTACTTAAGAGTAAGTGACCTGAGTGCTCGTGTGATCTGGTGAGTCCTGGCCCTTTATAGCCAACTAACTGTAATCTTCCCTTATCCAGTCTGGTTAGTGGGACATCAGTCTGTCTCACAGTGGAATCTCCTATGACCAGGATATTGGGTTGCGGAGTGTTTTGCCTTATGGGCTTGGTAGTTGAGCCATAATTAGATGTGGCTTTGTGTTGTGATGGGAATTGTCTTGTTTCTGTTCATACAGGGTTTCTGAGGAATGCGCCTGAGAGGCCTTTGAGGTTTGAGGAAGTTAGCCGTGTGCACCTCCGCATATGTGGGTGTGTGTTTGGGGTCCTTTGTAGATGCAGTGAGTGATGTGTGTGTTGTTGACAACGTGTTTGTTGCTTTTTGTGTCTGTATGTAAGAGTCTACCCTCCATCGTCAATGTACAAGTACATCTCTCGTACTGTATTTGTCCCAGAATTAAGTGGTTGTCAGTGTACCCAAGACAATTGTTACATTGCCTCAGGATACCTATGTCCACCAACTTGGATGCAGAGATTGCAAGAAATTCCACATCCATGATTGCAGGTCCTAATGTGTACTTGAAAGGATAAGAGTGGAGGGTGTTTGTAACCAGGTGAGGGAAGGGTGCTTACTTGGTGTAATCTGCAGCAAACTTAACCAGCGATGCTGCCCAACATTAAATCAGTTGCTCTTTGAGCTGCAGTAGTTCTGGGTGCTATAATAAGGTAACTAGCATAGTAAACGTTCACAGTGTACTAAAAATAGTCAATGTTTCCAAATGTCCAGACATGTGCGACTGTACAGAGCTCCGGCATGGCTTCATGCAAATGTTCTGAATTTATACTACCACTGGAAATGCAGAAAGCCAACTGTTGAGCCCTCTGGCCAATAAAACAACTACACTTGGAGCCCTCTTGTGTGCCTCCCAACTCAGATAGACCAGGTAAATGCCTGCTGCCACTAGATAAATAATTCCAGTCCTAATGTAAAATCACAGTAAAATTGTGTTCAGAGTGAAATGGTACTGCAAACAAATGTAAAGATACAGTTACAACAGTGTACTTTAAACAGCTTGTTAAAAGTGTGATTATTCAGTAAAACTAGTTTGCTTTTCAGAAATGAGTGCTTACACACACTCCTACCCTTCCTATTTCCTCAGGCCTTCCTGGTATCCTTAGACCTAAAGGATGCTTATCTGAATATTCCCATTTGCTCTTCCTGCAGAAGTTTTTCTCAGATTCTTTGCTGGATCATCACATTTTCAGTTTACTGCTCTGCTCTTTGGTCTTTCTACAGCTCCACTGCTTTTCACAAAGTGTCTAGCCCCAGTGATGGCTTTCTGCTGCATTTAGGGCATAAAAATGTTCCCCTTACCTGGATGACCTCCTACTCCAGGCTTTGTCCAGGGATACCCTCCTCGAGCATCTTTGTTACACTGTACGAATTTTGACCCTCCTGGGATTTACTTACCTATTACTAAAAATACCAGGTCAATCCCACCTAACAGCTGACTTCTAGGATGTAGGCTGGACACCTCAACCATGCATGCCTCTATTCCTCAGGAGACAGCCACCTGTCTAGCCACCAAGCTCATAAGCTTTTCAGTGAGGCTTATTGTTTGGTGAGACAAGCCCCATTGGGGCTCTGGGATTATGGCTGCCACGATCCCTATGCTTCCCATCACCAGACCTTCCATAAAGAAAATACAGTGGTATCTGAAACCACTGTGGTTCCAACACTGTCACCCTCTCGAGGCTGGCATTCCTCTCCTTCCTCGCATCACGAAGGAGCTCCTTTAGTGGAGCAACCAGGTTACTCTCAACACAGGTCTTCCCTTCACTCCAACCCCATACAACCAAGTCCTGTTTACAGATGGCTTGGACAGGAGATCAGAGTTCATTGAGTGACCTGTCCATGCAGTGAAAGAACACATCAACCTAAAGGAAATGAGGGCACTTCTACAAGCCCTGCAGACCTTCTCACATCTTTGGAAACCAGGCAGTCTGCTGGTGTATATGGACAACACCACGGTGATGTGGTACATAAGCAAGGAGGCACAAGAATCCTACCCCCTATGCAGGCTGGCACAGGAGGTCTGGCTCCTAGTCTCTCACCAAAGTCTTACACTTACTGCAACATGTATTCCCTCTCAACAGAGCAACATGTATTCCCTCTCAGCAGAACGTTTTGGCAGATACTCTTAAACAGGGACATGCCTCACAAATGGTCTCTGAACACAGAGGTCTTCAAATCTGTCACTGTTAGGTGGGGAACACCCCAGGTAGACCTTTTTGCCTCCCCAAAGCATCATCTATTCCCACTTTTCTGCACAAGGAGCCCATTACTTCTAGCCTGGAAAACAGATGCCTTCTTCTTCCAGTGGACAGGGTTTATGTATATCCCCCTCTGCATCTGTTCCAAGGCTCCTACTCAAGGCCCAGAAAGAATCTCTAAAACCCCTGCTTCTAGCTGATTCCCTCTCCTGTTTCACCTATCAAAGTGAAATTACAGGAGAATCTTTCCACAGCCAGACCTAATCAGACAACAGAAAGGGCAGCACTTTCATTCCAGTTTAACCTCATTCAGTCTAATCCTCTGGACGATAGGTTTTTAATTCCTACAAACACAACTTTCTCTGAAGAGGTTGTTCAGGTTCTGCAAGAAGCCAGGAAACCTAACATCAGGAAATCTTACACAGCCAAGTGGAAGAGATTCTCAGTCTGGCGCCTTAAGCACATACTGCAAGCCCCCTTTTGTCAGACATCCCCACTGTGCTCAAATACTTGTGACCTACTACATTCGAGGTTGCCCTACTCTTCATTGAGGTTCACTTATCTGCCATTAGTGCTTGTCTACCTTTGGATCCCCCACTCGTGTCCTGAACAGTGGTCAAGCTTTTTCTGAGTGTTTTTTCTGTCATGAAGCAAAATAACTGGGATGCCTTTCTTGATCCATTGCAGACTTCTTGAGGGCAGTCCTGCAGGGGCTCTGGACCCTAATCCTTCCTCCTCCCAGGTTGGGTAAGCTTTGCGAGTCTACCTATAATGTATTTGTTGAACATATTACATCTGTGCAAGTTCCACTTTCCTGTAACAGTAGATGTTCATAGAACACAATGCCTTACTGGCAGTCCCCTCCCACCATCTTGCTTTAATTGGGTATATATTAGTTGTTTTGTTCAGATACTTTTTTGTTGTGTGTGTGTGTGTGTGTGTGTGTGTGTGTGTGTGTGTGTGTGTGTGTGTGTGTGTGTGTGCACCTGCTCCTCCATGATTCCCAAAACACCACCTAGTCTCCTAAATTTTTTACACAGTTTCTGGCACCAGGGAGCCACAGCAGGAGGTGCCCGGACTCAGCATTTTTCCAGGGAACAGTGCTGTGCCTTTTCTATGTTACCCCTAATGACAAAAGTTATCCTCAAAGGCAAGCATAATGGAGGAAAGGCGGTTCTAACTGTGGTAAATTGAGCATGGTTCCTAGTTTTACTGTCAGTTCTGCTTGAGTGCTAGTGAAGACTGACATGGTAGAAAACCCTGTCTCGCCTATCTGGGAGAAGACTCCTAGACCTGATACTGTTATGCCTAATGATTTGACTTCTTCACTTCTGCTAATAGAGACTCAGGATGCCCTGAGAAGGTGTCTGACATTCATTCTGATATGCTGTCATGTAAGATACAGTCTGTCAAGAGAAGATACAAAGGTAAGTGGAGAAGGTTTTCATAGTTGCCTATCCAGAGACAAGGTGCTCTTATACCTAGTGGTGCATTACGACTAATGGCTGACGTACTGTAGCATTAAGGTACAAATGGTAGTTTTTATGCAGTTTGATTCAGTCTCCAAGCATTACTGTAGGGTTCTAAAGATTTCTTCAATAGCAGTTCCCCGTTGAGGGTCCTGGTCAGAGACCAACATCTCCCATGGAATTTCTACTATCTAAAGAGGAAGCTTACACAATTACCCTTTGCTGTGGTATCCACAGTTCTCTTAAAATTGCTGTCTTGGAAAATTGCTAAGTTAGTGGCTGCCACTTCTGGAAAAGGCATCATCATGCAGGCCAATGATACCTCACATAACATAGACATGGTGACTGTGTGGAGTTAGCATTTGTCCATCCGTAAGGCCTTTCTAGAATTGCATTTAAGGTAGCCTGTTTGTCTTCTGATCTTCTTTTCCATTTACTGTAGGAGAGGAGAGAGGTCCTGTTACACACTGTGATTGTTTAGAGCTGATGATTCTTAGAGATGACAAATTGCATTCTTTGGCAAGGACTCAGGAGGTAAGAATCTAAGCAAACTTTTGCTAGCTTTTGAAACTGTAGCCATTTCTGCTGTACCTAGTGCAGACTTCATCAGAGTGGTTGTCATTTCATTTGCCTGCCCCCACCCCCCAAAAAAAAGTGGTACTGCAGATGGAGTCTCTGTTGATGTCATGCAGTCATCACTAACTGCCGTTGCAAAGCACTGTGAAGGAGTATTCACTTCCTTGCCACAATAGTGAAGGATATGTTCACAGACAAGGGGACACCTATTTGAGCTGGGTATTGATTCTGACAGTTACATTTTGTGGATCTGTCAGATGCAGAAAGATATAAATACTTAACATAATGAAAGATCTTTAAGAAGAGATTCGTTAGACATAACATCCTTCCACCATCCCCCTTACTTGTTATGAGAATTATTTATTTTTATTTATTTAATGACATTTGTTAACCGGGTTTGTCCAACTGGGCTTTGTGGCCCATTTTCAGTGGAGACCTGAGGAGAAAAGCTCCAGTAGTACATTTTAAATGAGTACAATTTTAAACAATATTGATATAATAGCAGTTATAGCAAAAAGATTCACATATGTTGGGCTACTTGCATAAAGTTGCATTAAAAAGAAGCTAAGTAACATTTTACATTGATATAGTTCAATAGGTCAACAATAAACATTTTTTGTTTGTATAAAATTATGCAAATGCATAGTAGACACATTGGACTGCGGTGGTGGTGCTGCAGTAGCGTTGTCGCCTCACAGTTAGACTTTGCACGTTTGATTCTCAGAGCGTCTTCTGTGTGTCGACATGCGTGAATGGGTGTTCCTTCGTTGAAGGCTGTGCGTTAGGCCCGGCAAGCCAGCACGTAAAAATCTACTGCCAATCATTAGCAGACCGGAGTTCCGCTGTGGCAACCCCTAACCAGGAAAAGCCGAAAGACAGTTTGTTTATAGTAGACACATTGGAGAGAGAGGTGTAATGAGGTACTAAGTATGGTCCTTTTGAGGGTATATAAAGGGAAGGAAGACTAGGTAGGGTCATGGCAAGGGCAGGTTCTGGAATTGAGGAAAATAAGCTTTTAGTTCATTTTTAAAGTGTGAGGTGTGGGAGACTGAACGTAAGTCAAGGGGAAGTTTGTTCCAAACATGAGCAAGGGAGTGTTTGTAGAGTAGTTTGCCTACTGACCTTTTTGGGTAGTAGATATCAAGTAATTGTTGGTTAGAAGTATAGCGGGTCTGGGATGGGATGTAGATGGAGACTAAGGAGGAGGGTTTATAAAGAATGTAGCATATGAAATTGATAAGATAGCAGAAATTGGGGAAGTTCAAGCCATTGAAGAGAGTTTAAAGAAATGCAGTGGTGTGAGTTGTATGGGGAGTTAGTAATGAATCTGGCTATTTTACGGTAAGTCTGTTGGAGTTTGTTTAGAGTGGAGGCCTGGAAATTGGTAAGAACTGGGGCGGCATATAAGAGGGAGGAGCAGAGGAGTGTTTGGCCCAGGGTAAGTCTAGATTCAGGGGTTAGGAATTTTTTGTTCCGATATAGCAGACCTAGTTTCTGGTTTGTTTTTTTTATACATTGGAGTATGTGTAGGTTGAACTTTAGTTCGTCATTGATAATGACCCCCTAGGAGTTTTGTGTGGATGTCAGGTTGGATAGTTGCATTGTTAGAAGATGTAATAAAAAAAAGAGGTTTTGTGATGAGAAAGAGAACAGGGAAGGAAAAGTAGGAGTTTGGTCTTTTTGGGATTTAGGATCAATAGGTTGTGAGAGAGCCATTGTTCAGTGGATAGTAGGGCCTGTTGGGTCAGGGAGTGTAGTTCAGGAATGTTGTTTGAGATGGATATAAGTGTGGAGTCGTCAGCATACTGAATAAGGGAGCATTCTTTGCATGAGGTGTAAAGATCATTGGTGAAGATGTTAAACAAAAGGGGTCCCAAGATGGAGCCTTGGGGAACACCAGTCAAGATGGGAAGTAAAGGTGAGGAGGATGAGAGCCATTTGACAGATTGTTCCTCGCCAGATAGGTAACTGTTAAACCAGGCAAGTGCGGAGGGGGATAGGTGGAGATTTGCGAGTTTGGATAGTAGTAGAGGATGAGAGACCATATCGAAGGCTTTGGAGAGATCTAGGAAGAGACAGGAAATGGGTTTATTGTTGTCTAGGGCTTCTGCAATGATATGAGTGAAGGAGAGGAGGACAGTGGTGGTGCTGTGGTGAGGACGAAATCCATGTTGGGTAGGGGTAAGTAAGTGGTGTGTGAGGAGGTAATCGAGAAGCTGTGAGTGAATACATTTTTCTAATATCTTGGAGAGGGGGACAGAATGGAAATGGGTCAGTAGTTTGAGGGGTCAGTGGAGTTTCCACCTTTATGAAGAGGGATAGTGAAGAAAGATTACCAAAGGGTGGGGACAGTTGATTCCAGAATAGATCGATTTAATTAGTATAGATATAGTTTAAGCAACTGAGTCAGCAGCAAGTTTGAGGAATGTAGGAGATAGATGGTCAGTGGAAGGAGAGCAAGATTTTAGCTTGAGTAGTAGAGATTTGATGTAAGTAATGGGAACTGGTTCAAAAGAAAAGAAAGTTGTGCTAGTGGGACTTGGAGGGGTGGGTGTCAAAGTACAGTTTGGCTTAGAGGTTACCAGATTTTGGATGGAAGAGATGAAGTGTTTATTCAGGAGGGTAGCTGTTTTCTGAGAGGAAGAGTTAGAGTATGAGGGGGGATTAGATGGCTTTCCAGGATAGAGGATGTTGTTGAGAGTTGACCAAAATTTTCAAGGATTGGATTTGTTGTTAAGCTGAGCAGAGCTATAGTATAACTTTTTGTTATTAGTTGTATGTTTTTTTGCAAGGTTCCTCAGTTGCCTGTATTTTTGAAGAAAAGGTGGTTGTTTAGTTTTTAGTCCTGGTTTTCCAAGCACGATCTCTGTTTCATAAGGGACCTAGTCTCTTTGGAGAGCCAGGGAGCATGGTTTGATTTTACTCTGATCTTCCTAGAGGGAGCTAAGGAGTTTAGAGTATTCATGAAGATGCTATTGAAAGTGCTTACAGCATCGTTTAGGGGAAGGTGTTTTAGGATGGACCAATCTGTGCTGTGGAGAATTGAGTTAAATTGGGATGAATTGAAAGTCGATAGTTTTCGACAGTCTTTGATAAGGTGGGGTTTAGGAATATGGGAGTAGTATCTTAAGATGGTGGTAGGGAGATGATCACTGAGGGAGTGTCAGGTAAGGTGGTGGGATTGTGGTATTGGTGGGGGGAATTGGTAACGATCCAGTCTGTGATGGAGCTGGAAGTGGAATTTTTATGGAAGCGAGTGGGCGATGTTATAAGTTGGTGGAAGCCGTGTAGGTGGATACTGAGTTGGGTGGAGTCAGTTGAGTTTGGACCAATCAGTGTTGACATCACCAAGGATAAGCGTCTCGTATGGTATGTTGTGGGAGAACCAGGATAGGATGTTTTTAAGAATGGACAGATTGTTACCAGGAGGAAGGTAGATAGAGGCAATTGCAAGTTTTTTGTGGGGATTCAGATGGCAGTTGAGGATGATGATTTCAGCTGGGAGGAAGTCAGGAATTTGGAAAGGGTATGGTGAGAGGTTAAGGTTGTTTGAGAATTCATGTTTCTGGTGAGCATAGCTCTGGATTGGTTAGGGCTGGAGCTTTCAGTAGGCTCAGAAATGGAGAGGGGCAGGTGGTACAGGAACATTATAAGTAAGGGGAGAGATTAGTATAGTGTGTGTGTGTGTGTGTGTGTGTGTGTGTGTGTGTGTGTGTGTGTGTGTGTGTGTGTGTATTACAGGCCAAACTGTTTCATACAATGGTTCTGATTCCTGATGATTATATGTCATGAACTTCATCTAAGCTGCTGTTATGGTGAGTACCCATAATTTTTATTTGTACTGTATTCTTGATCATTTTTTTAACATTATTTCTGTGCTGCAGCTACATTAGCACATTTTTTCCTTAATTCTTCAGCAAAGTAGTCTGTGTATTGTAACTGTGTGTCATTAACTTGTAGATGTTTGCTGCATTTGTTTCGTTACTTGGTACATTGCTTTGCCAGCTGTCATCAGTGTTAAATGTGAATTAACTACTGCTGTACTGTATATTTTAAAATATAAATGTACAGTTTTAGATTATTTTTTCTTTGCTTATTATAATTTATTTATACTTGTTGACCAGGTAATTGACTGATCCATTAAAGGACCCATTTCAGCCACATCCCAAGACTTAAAACAGAGAAAAGAAAGTAATACAATAGTACAAAACCATAAAAGATCGCACAAAACAATAAAATATAGAGTATTTATTTTACATTTGTTTACCGAGGAAGTCCGACTGGACAAAATGTCCTTTTTCAATGAAGGCCCGGGGAGAAAATCTCCACATTTATAAATATCAGTAAGATACATTTACAACATACAGATACAAATATTGATTCAATCTCAGCTGCAAGTATAAAATGAAAATACATGTTATACATTTCACTGATAGTCATATAGTCTAGATAGGATTCAGAGAATAGCAGTGTTGTGATTGTAGGTAGAAAACAAGCAAGTTAAGTATACATATGCTTAGTAGGTGTATAGCATTCAAATACAAAAATAACAGGTTGTGTTCCTTTAACTGCCTCAAGACATCCATTTCTTAACCAGTGTTTTTGCAAGAGCAGGTCCTTGATTCTGATAGGTGTGATTTGAGAATTTTTTTAAAGTTGGAAGTAGTGTGGTTAATAATCATACATTAATGACAATGATGAAGGTAATTTACTTTAAACAAGGAATGCATCAGTTGAGCAAAATAGATATATTTGGTGTATACGTATTTGCATTGTTAAATGTCATGACTAATTCCTTGTAAGAATTCTTAACATGTGCATAAACAGGATGAAGAAAAGAGATTATTCTAGTTACAAAGAAGGATTGGGGAGCAGTAGGTTAGAAGGGGAGATGGGGGTGATTAGTAGACAGAATGGTGTATAGGAGAAGGGGAGGAGCAGAAAGAGGTTAATTAATGCAGTGGAACAAAGCAAGGATTTTGGATGGAAGATTAGATAGAAGGGTTTGTTAGGAGATGACTGAAGCATTTGCATGGATCTATTTATTTATGTAGGGAGGTGAGTTTTTGAGGCCTTAATGTAATATAGTCTATTGTATACGCTATTTAATTTGGGATAGTTTCTTAAAGTGTGGATATGTTAATGGAAAAGGTGTAATGTAAGTTAGACTGATACCTCTTAGCTCTGACTATTCCTTTGGCATTGCAGACTTGTTACCAGAGTATCTTGGTTAGAAATCTAGGTAGAATCACCTTAGTGTTTTGTGAACCACACAAAGGAGAAAATGTCTTCTCACTCCTTTTTGAGAAGCCAGATGGCTTATTGGAGCGTCATGAATTGACAGATTTGGTTTGAGAGGGTTTGTAAGACTTATGATTTTTGTTACAGGTGTATTTAGACACATTGCCAGTAATCAGAGACCTAATCCATTTGTGGTTTGGGGTGAGAAGTTCTGGTATTTGGGACATCCACAGAGGGTATGATTTATTGGTTGTTTTTCTTTTACGTCATCAACATGTAAGGGCATGATTAACTTGGATCTGCTGTTAACCCTAGGTATTTGAAAGAAAATACTTGCTTATTTGAATGAGAGTTATGGAGGACAGTATTGGTAGCTTGGTTATTTCTTGTGGGGAGCCAAAAACATGACTTTAGTGTTTTTAGGGTTTATGGTTAGATACATCCTGAGTATCCATGGTTACAGCTTGTAGAGGATGTTTTGAAGTTCATGCAGAATAGTATTGTGGTTGATGCAGAAATGGTAACAGACCATGTAATCAGATTTTAGAATAATGGAAGTTGTTAGGCTGCCAGGAGTTGAGCTATTGAAAAGGAGATATATGCAAGGATAGATCCTTATGACTCCAGTAATTTTGTTCCAGAGGTGCCAAAGATATTATCTTTTTAACAGCTTAGATGGCTTAGTGGTAAATTGCTGTGGCTATGGTGTGCAGGGTCCTGGGTTCAAGACTTGCAAGGGCCGATTATTGGGATGTGTAGGATGTTGGCATAATGGTTAAGGTATTCACCCTACAAACATAAGGTGCAGGGTTTGATTCTCACATGGAGTAATTGGTAGGCTTAAAATGGCTCACAGAGGCAGTTAGCCTAGTAGTACTAATCTATGAACCAAATCTATGAAGTATGAGAAGGGTCCGTTGGAAAGTTAGCTGCTGAGCCATTAATTTGTGGAGGAGCTTAACCTGGATAGGACAAGGCAGCTAAGTGGAATGTGATTGATGGAGTCAAAGACTTTGATAGAATCTGCAATGCGTGGCTCCAGTAAGGAATCTTTTGTTAGTTTTGTTAAGTAGTATTGAGTAAAATATGCAAGACTGGGTGCTTCTGTGTTTTATGAATTCATGCTGATGAAAGGAAAGGATTTTGTATTGGTAAAAGAATGCCATGAGTTGGTTCTAGACTGCTGTTCTGGTAGTTTATCACAGTGTTATAAAAAGGAGATTATCTGGAAGCTAGGGTAGCTTGGTAGATTTAGAGATGGGGTGACTTTTGCTTTTTATACCGTCAGGCAGTACGTGAGAGAGTGTGAGAGGGTGAAAGCTAGTGGACAGGTTATATGTGATATCAAGTCTTTGCATTTCTTTAGGAACCATGAAGAATAGCCAAAGTCAGGAGAAACGGTATTGGCTGGTCCTTGTAAAAAGAATCATGTTTTTTGAGATTTTTGTGGGGTAAAAATAAGGTAGGTAAAGTTCTACTTACTCTGATTTTGTATGGTTTACTGGATTGTGTATTAGAAGGGAATTGCTGAACTCTGCTGCAGAGTTGGAGGCAGTTATGTTTTGCAGTATACGTTGGGTTTTGTTGTGACCCATGATGTGGTTAACTTCTGAGAACTGCCTGGGTTTGGAGAAGGTGGATGATTGCTTGTTGTGGAGGTTGATAGCTTACTTGTTTTAGTAGCTTTTTGGAGTCATTAAACAAATGTTTGTCATGATCATGTGGTGCAAGTTTTAGTTTCCAGGCTTTCTTGGCCCCATCTCTTTGTTTGAGTAACTGTTTGAGTTGGGGGGGGGGTAAGCCATGGTAGATATGTTGCTTTGCATGATCTAAATTTGCTAGGAAAGAATGGATTCTCTGTTGTCTGCAGTGCTTTGGTTGGGAAGAGGGCGGTTTCATTTGTACTGATGTTAGAGTGTAGCTTAGGACAATTGATCTTTCGTGTAACATAGGACAATTGATCTTTTCAGTAGCAGACTAGTTTTAGTAGCTGTTAGTCCATGAAGATGAAAATGGAGAAGTGTGGTTATGAGTGATTAATAGATAGTTATTTGTAGTTGTGTTTGTCTGCATGCATTGTAATGGATTTTAATGTTAGACTCGTAGTAAAGACTACCTCTTTGCAGATGAGACTTGTCACTAGTGGCTGACCTGGATATTGACATGTTTATTTTTATTTATTACTGTTTTGTTAACTGGGTTAGCTCTGCTGTGATCCAAGCCCATTTTCAGATGTGGGGTAAAGGGGAAGGACCATAAATTACAGTAATTAAAGTTTTAGGTAGACAGGATTACAATACAAGTAGTTTATAGACTACTCTGTGATGTAGAGGGAATAAAGCCTTGACTGTATTACAGGCAACCCAAGTTTGAACAGTGGCTCCAGCCCCTGTAATAGATGGCAATGGAGGATGGGAATAAGCTGCCACTGCCAGCTCACCCATCCTGGAGTGAGGCATTTAACTGTAGCTTACTGTATGGTTGCTACTTATCAGGAGCAGTAGGTGTTCTGTCCCTGTGGATGAATGAGGTTTTTGTCCTACTGTACTGCCTTACATGTGTGATACACCCCTAACCCTGCCCTCAACTCCAACCCTACACATTGCCTTACCGAAAGCCCTTTCTTTAACAGTCCCACTATACATGACACTTGCACACGTCATTTACAGCATACACACACAACATTAAAGCTGTCGCCTAACCTTACCCTTACTGTAACCATGACTCAAATGTACTTGCATACACACACACTCACAACACTTAAACATGGATGCACACACAAAATGCTTTATTCCTGATTCTGACCCTAACCTGCAAACACTTAAGCCCTTGCACACACACACTCCTACACCTAATGCCAAAACTTTCAGTATATCCAAAAGCTTTAGCATTAGCACAAATCCCATGTACCTTCACATAACCACAGCACACAACAAAGACTATCTTTATGTTCTTATCTTTGACATTTCCTCCACCCAAACAAAAATGCTTTCAGTGATAAAATGTGGTAAATTCTTGTCAATTAAATGAGTATTTGACAGAGTTTGCTGCAGTCATGCACATGTGCATTATATGTATACACATACTTATTGTATATTATTTATATATTGGAGAATGTATACTTAATTGCATTAATAGTCATTTATACTCCCTAATGTTTTTATTTTTTTTTTTGTTTTGTTTGTACTTTTCAGCTGTTTGCTTCTTTTGCCTTCAAACTAGATGCAATTAATGATAATTAAGTTATTCCTAATGAAATTATTAGGAGTAATAGAATTAGCCTAGTTCATGGAAACAGCTGCAGGTGAGCTCATTTTAAAAGGGCATTGATGGATATGTATAAAGAGACTGAAGTTAGGAGGGTTACTCTTATCTGGAAGCATAGCTTTGGACAGCTGGACTGATTTTTTCTGGAAGGACTTCTCTGATTTAGCAAGAGTGAAAGGGAGTTGCTTGCTTATCTCCAGTTAATGTCATTTTCTGTTATAACTGCTAGTTCACTTCCATTTGTATGCCTCAGGTTTTTGCTTCTGTCATGCATTATTTTGCATATTTTGTATTGAAACAAGCTGGCCTGTCCTTTCCTTTGTTGTCAGTGTCCATTTAGCCCCTTTTTTTACAACTCCTTTTATATCAACCACGTTCAACTTTTATATCATCAAAGGCAGGCTGGATCTTTCCTTCCAGATTTTCTGCAGTATAAAGTATGTAAAAAAAAAAAAAAAAAAAAAAAAAAAAAAAAAAACTGAAATGGACCAGTCCCACTGCTGATCCACTGGTAACTATTCATCTTATTTTTTTTGTCTTTTTTAGCTATTCTTTCATTTTGGATGACATTATGTACTGTGACCCTCTGCATCCTGTTGTCTAACTAGTGTTTTATATATGCTGCTACCTAGGATCAGTTCCTGAGTATTTATCATTTGTTCAATAACCTCTTATATGGTATTATCTCAAATGCTTTACTAAATAAAATGGCCCATCCATAGTCACAGCTGTATTCTAATGCTGTGGTTACTGTTAGGGAACTGTTATTATTTGGCATGACACTGGTGATGTGAATATATGCCTGAATGGCTCCTTTTCCTCACTTTCCTCATAGCTTGTATATGTTCCAAAATGCTTTTCTTCAGCATTAATTCTTTAATTTGTATACTGTTTAACTGGTATGTACTTTCTAGCCAGCATGTTTGACAACCTTATGAAAGTGAATTACATCTGCGAAACACCTCCGTTTTTGGAGCTTTATCCTCTTCCTACAACAGTCTCTTCTCAGTTTGATGATAGTTTTAGCTTTGGTTCCTTTGGGGCCTTGCCCACCTTTAATTTTGGACTTCTTTCAGGACCTTTATTTCCACAGATGTCCTTCAAGGATGCATCTGCAGTCCTTACAAATGGGTTGTCCTGTCGTCAGGCAGCCCTTCGGTCGGCCGGATTCCAAAGTCTGGGTCTGGCTTCGGCTGGTGTCGCACTTCACCCGACATCATTGCGGCAGTTCTTCGGGTATAAAGGCATCAGCCGACGCCATTTTCCCCAGTCTTTCTTGCCGCGTGGCACCCGAAGCAGAAGCTGTTCGCAAGTGCCGGTCGGTCAGATCCAGAGATTACTACTACCGAATACTACTTCTATAAAGCTAAGTACCCCGTTGGGGACTCTTTCTTGCCTCAGCCGATGTCAGAGAAAGTTAATAACTGTTTATCTTGTGGGAAACAAATACCTCATAAAGATTTCCACTCCTATTGCATACATTGTTTAGGCCCAGACCACGACGTAGCAGCTTGTCTAGCCTGTGCTTCTTTTAACCGACGGACGCTTAGATGTCGCTCGGACTTTGCTGAACAGATTTTCGGCTCCGATTTTGCCTACATTATGCCGTCGGATCCTCCGACTACGCAAATAACCAAAAAGCGCAAAGAAAAGGACCGACACTCGCGGTCCGTGGTTTCGACTGAAACCGCGGTTAAGCAAACCACGAGTGTCTCGGTTTCGGCTGAAACCGAGCAAGCGGTTCTTTCTTCAGCCGATAACTTGCCTTCTACCGAGGCCTCTTCTATCCTGGTAGAAACGGCTTCTGAAATCCAACCTTCTGTTGCGATTTCACAGGATTTATCAGACACCATTCCCCTAGATATTTCTACCCCTGCACGTGGAGCTGCTAGGCCTCCTCCAGCTATGTCTATTAAGGCCTTTGCCAGGGCTAAAGCAGCCAAAGCTTCAAAACCTGTGCCTGCCAAGCCCCCCTCTCACAGGCCCAGCACCAGCTCCCATATGCTTTCTTTGGCAGAGGATCTCATTTCTTTAATTCGGGGATCCCAGCCTCATCCAGACAGGGCCTCTCTCCCTCTCCCAGAAAAGAGGCCTAGAGCAGAGCCCCTGAGCCAGTAGCCACAGATGATTCCTCTGCTGACTCAGATCATACAGACGCTCCTGAGGCTTCTTATCCGCCTTACGAAGACTCTGATTCTGAGGAGTCCATCCTTCAGCCTCCCTCCTGAGGAATTTTCCTTTGGGGAAACCTTGCATGCTATGAGGGAACAATTTCAGTGGCAGGGCCAAGATTTCTCAGACTCTAGAAAAAGGCTTAGGACCTTTCTACACTTGCCACAGCATAGGCCCTTAGCTATACCTCCAGTTCTATCTGTTGTTGATGATGCATTTAATGATGCTTGCACTGCTCCTGATACTTTACCTCCGGCCCCTGCTAAGCCCGATAGGTACTACAGGGTCCCGGACACTCATCACCACTTCTCTTTTGCAGATCCAGAGACTATCTCCCAGGGCCCAAAAGCTGTAGCAGCTACTTCTTCTAAAAGCCCCCCGCCCTCTGAAAGGGATTCAAGGTCCTTAGAGAGATGGGGTAAAAAAGTTTACACCTCTGCTACTTTGTCAGCTAGAGCTTTGAACTGCCAATTTCATATGATTCAATATCAAGAGTTTATGCTTGACCAGTTGACTTAAAAAGCTGTCCTCTGAAGATTCTTTAGATAAAAAGTATATTCTAGAAATGTTACATAACATACAGCAAGTTAGTAACCATTCTTAAAAATGTGGCTTTGATGCACTGGAGGCTTCCTTTAGATCAGCCATGACTGGCACAGTTATCAGGAGACATGCATGGTTGAAAGAACAGGTTTTACCAGACCATGTCAAATCTAAGCTTTTGGATGCACCTATGGACAAGGTCAATTTATTTGGTGCCCCCGCACAGCAGGTACTAAAAAAGATGGAAGAGAAAGCAAAATCTGTGCAAACAGTCAAAGATTTCTTACAAGTTCAACCTCCAAGGTTTAGCAGGAACTGGCCCTCCAAAAATTGGTCCTTTCCGGACTCCTCTAAGACACAAAGAGGCAGGAATAGACGCTCTAGAGGCAGGAACCAATCCAGGGGTGCCTACAGGGGTCGCCAGTGGCAGGGTAACAACCAACGAGGCACCGATACAGCCACCACCACTACAACAACCCAATCACAGTGACTTGACGGTGGCACCACCTACCAGGGAACAACTAGAAGCACCCTTAGGCGGAAAGCTATCATTATTTTCAAAAAACTGGCACTGCATTACAAGAGAAAAATGGATTTTGCAGACTATAGACAAAGGTTACAGGTTCCATTTCCATACACTACCAGGAAAAAGAGGAATGCCAAACCTACCACCTTCTCAAAGGACAGAAGCTCTAAAACAAATATCTCAATTATTAAGAATGAGAGCGGTAGAAAAGGTACCATTTTCGGAGCAAGGGAAGGGATTTTACTCCAGGCTCTTCCTGGTACCAAGAAAGGAAAACAAATGGAGGCCTATTCTAGACCTGTCCGCTTTAAACACATTCCTCATTGTTCCAAAATTCAAAATGCTGACCCTACAGCAGCTTCTTCCCATGCTGGGCAAGGAGTCTTGGCTGGTAACTCTAGATCTCAAGGAGGCATACCTGCACGTCCCCATAAGACCAATTTGCAGAAGATACCTCAGATTTCTTGCAGGATCAGAGCATTATCAATTCTCAGCATTGCCCTTTGGCTTATCTACTGTGCCCAGAGTGTTCACGAAATGCCTGGCATCAGTAATCGCTCATTGCAGACTTCAGGGAATTCAAATCTGTCCCTACCTGGACGACTGCCTGATACAAGCGGACAACAAAAACAAACTAACAGGAGACTTACAAAGAGTCATCTACCTGCTGCAAACCCTGGGATATACAGTCAATACAAAAAAGTCAAGACTGATTCCATCCCAAAGAATAACCTTTCTGGGTGCAGAATTGGGCACATCAAAACAAATGGCATTTCTAACCACAGAAAAGAAAGAGCAACTTCCTCTCTACTTCTTGGCATTAACAAAGCAGAGCCATCTAACTGCAAGAAAAGTGCTACAAGCTCTAGGCTTCATGGCATCCTGCATAATACTGGTCCCTCATGCCAGGCTGCATATGAGAAAGCTACAGTGGTACCTAAAGAATTTGTGGTCTCAGCACAAGCACAGCCTAGAAACAAAATTCCAATGATCCCATGCCTGAAGCAAGAGTTCTTATGGTGGGCTCGGGCCTGTCAATCAAACACAGGACTGCCCTTCTGCAAAGGTCAACCAAGACAAACCATCACGACAGATGCCTCAGACCTCGGTTGGGGGGCACACATGATGGGCAAGTGCATTCAAGGCCTATGGACTCAAGACCAGCTGCATCTGCACATAAATCTAAAAGAAATGATGGCAGTAATATTGGCAATCCAGGCATTCAGACCTATTCTCCAAGAAGGCCAGTTGATGATAAGGACAGACAACACCACGGTTATGTGGTACATCAACAAACAGGGAGGCACACACTCATACCCTCTATGCCGGTTGGCACTGGACCTATGGGATGTGGCTCTGAGCTACAACATTCAGTTACAGTTGATTTATGTACCAGGGAAGGAAAACATTCTAGCAGACATATTAAGCAGAACTACAACAGATGCCCACGAATGGATGCTGCATCCGGACATCTTCAAAACCATCACAAGAGAATGGGAATTGCCACAAATAGACTTGTTTGCATCCCTACTCAATCACCAGTTGAAGAAATTCTGCACAAGGACTTACCACCCACTTGCTTGGAAGGTGGACTCTCTATCCTTCAGTTGGAAAAACCTGACAGCATACGCATTCCCACCACTTCCTTTGATGCACAAGGTGCTTCTGAAGATCAAAGAGGAACGTCCGAGGATCATTCTGATAGCCCCAGACTGGCCAAGACAACATTGGTATCCACTGCTGAGGAGCATGTCTCGGGAACAAATATGGACACTGCCCCTGATCCCATTACTGCTGACACAGAACAACTACAACATCCTGCATCCAAACCTAAAAACTCTGCAGCTAACTGCCTGGAACATTACATAACAGCAATTAACCCAAATTTATCCCAAAGGGTTAAAGACATAATCCTGGAGGCTCGTAGACCTTCAACAAGAAAGAATTATGCAGCAAAATGGAAAAGATATCTCATCTGGAGTACTGCAAAGGGCCAAGATGTGACACTGGTGAACATAGCCAACATCCTGGAGTACTTGGCGGAGCTTTTTCATACAGGCCTGTCCTATTCCTCCATCAAGATACATGCATCAGCTATTTCAGCAGAATACAGCTTGGATCCTCCTGTCTTCTCGCATCCTCTGCTCAGACAGTTTCTGAGAGGAATTAAAAATGTAAAACCTCCCAGGAAACCTCCATTGCCAGCATGGGACTTTAACTTTGTGCTAGAAAAACTGACTCTACCTCCTTTCGAACCAGCAGCTACATCAGAATTGCAATACTTATCCTGGAAGACTGCTTTCCTGCTGGCAATAACTTCAGCAAGAAGGGTCTCTGAACTACAGGCATTAATGGCAGTACAACCCTTCCTGATCTTCCATCAAGATAGAGTGTCCTTAAGAACAAATCCTACATTTATGCCTAAGGTGGTATCCAGAGTCTCTTTAAATCAGGCTATCCACCTTCCAACATTCTTCCCCAATCCACAGAACAGGGGAGAAAAGCTCTTGCATACCTTGGATGTACACAGACAATTACGCTACTACCTGGACAGGACAAAAAACAATAGAAAAACTGACCAGCTTCTGGTAGCATATGCAACAGGAAAGGAAGAAAAAACAATTTCTAAACAGACAATCTCCAAATGGATAGGAAATTGCATTAGATTTTGTTACTCCTACCATGGAAAGAAAACTCCAGAGAACATCAGGCCTCACTCCACAAGGGCTACAGCCACTACCACAGCTTTCTTACGAGGAGTGGCTACCAAGGACATTATAGAGGCTGCTACTTGGACCTCCGTGCATACATTTGCCAAGCATTATAATTTACCTCTATACTCTAGATCCCATGCTGGCTTTGCCACTGCTGTTTTGCAAGGGATACTAACTACACCATAATCTACTCTCATTTCCTCCTCCCCTAGTCTAGCTATGATATTCTACCCATTTGTAAGGACTGCAGATGCATCCTTGAAGGACATAGTACAGTTTTGTACCTACCATAAATGTAGATGTCCGAGAGGAATGCATCTGCAGTCAGGATTACCCACCCTCCTTCCCCTCTGAGGTACTCCTAGGGTACTTACCAATCTGCAGCTAGCTTGGGGGGGATCTGTTATGGTGTATTTGTTTGTATATATGTACATACATGCTTATTTTTTGTTTGCTCTCTACTATTTGGAATATTTGGCATTTATCCAAATTTAGCCATCCAAGAGGGCACCTGGCATCTGGGGCAAGAAACACTGAGGAAAATGGCGTCGGCTGATGCCTTTATACCCGAAGAACTGCCGCAATGACGTCTGGTGAAGTGCGACACCAGCCGAAGCCAGACCCAGACTTTGGAATCCGGCCGACCGAAGGGCTGCCTGACGACAGGACAACCCATTTGTAAGGACTGCAGATGCATTCCTCTCGGACATCTACATTTATGGTAGGTACAAAACTGTACTTAATATTTAAACATAAGACATTTTCCTTTCCAACATGTGACTTGCTACCTGTAGACACTGTAAAGCTGCAGCTGGAAGGAGTTAATGTGTAATACTTAATGATGCCGCGGTGGTACGGTGGTAGCGTTGTTACCTCACAGCAAGAGATTCTCCCGTTCAATTCTCGGAGTGGCTTGGGAGTACCTTCTGTGTAGAGTCTGCATTTTCTCCCCGCGGTTGGGTAGCGTTCAAAAGACATGCATGTGTAAATGGGCGTGCCTTTGTTGAAGGTTGGGCGTCGAGTTGGCACCTCGGTGTTTCGTAAAAATCTACTGCCAATCATTAGCGGACTGGAGTTCAGCTGTGGGAAAAAGCCGAAAGACAAACAACTTAATGTGAAATGTGTATTGATGACTTGCAGGAAACCCTAGAATGGTGTACCTGATGACTAAAGAACAATAGCTGATTCATGTACATAATTAAACACTTTGAAAAGATGTATGCAGATGGCATGTAACAAAAGCTTCATTAAGTGGCAAACTGGACAGTGATACTCGAAAGATGAGTTGCATTATGCCATCACTTGTCTGTTAATTTGCTGATTCATAGCCATTGTGTACAGAATGAGACTTAAAATCATTTTCATTTAAGGCTTTGCAACCACTGTGTAGTTTTTCTTTGTTCTGCTCCATTTTGTGGTAAAAATACTGCACATAAAATCTTTATTCATTGTCAGTCATTTTAATTCTGAATGTGCTTGAAAGTTAACTTTTTCATTAAATGCTATCATTTCAGGTGCCCTATGAAACTTTGAACAAACGCTTCAGAGCGGCTCAGAAGAATATAGATCGAGAGACAAGTCATGTAACTATGGTGGTGGCTGAACTAGAAAAAACTTTAAACAACTGCCCAGCAGTAGATTCTGTTGTAAGCCTTCTTGATGGGGTTGTGGAGAAACTTAGTGTGCTGAAAAGAAAGGTATGCAACACTTCATTACAGTCGTATTGTTTGATTCTGTAGCTGCTTTCATCAAAACATGTTCACTTTAAAAAGCGCAGTGTGTTAGGACACCTGATGATGCAGACCATTAGCTGGAGGGGCAGGTAGTGTGCCTATATTCTGATTCACCAGTTTTTAATAAAGACAAATGTAGTCTAATGTTGGTTTATTTTGAGTTCAGTACCAAATGAAAGTCTGTCAGAAAAATGCATTGCTCTTCCCATGCCTTTTCAACTGTTAACACTCGAGGAATGTGTGTAGGTATGAAGGGCAATTCTGCAACTAATTTAATTTCATATATGCAGACGGCTAGAAAAGAAAAAAGAAGTTAAATTGGTAATGGTCTGGCTGAACAGAAATCTGTAGAGCAGACTAACTGTAATCCCACTGTTTAACAAACTTATTTTTATTTTACAGTTAGTCTGCTCTACAGTTAATCTGTAGAGCAGACTAACTGTAAAATAAAAATAAGTTTGTTAAACAGTGGGATTACACTTGCTCAAAGTTGTGTTCTGCCAGTTTAAAACACACAGTGAATCAGCTTGCAAAGCTTGAATGGCTTCCCTTGAAAGTAAGGCTGAAACTCTGACTTTTGAGAAGGTAAAGTGGAAAATGAGTTAGCGGACTTGATGAATAATGTACTTGGCATACTGCAAGAGGACGACCACGTCTCTTTTTGTTGGGTCAGAGGCTGATGACAGTGTGGCCTTCAGAGCAGGCACCAGTATACATTTTTGAGTAGGGATAGAAGTTGTGGTTTTCCAGGCTTGAGCCAAATAGTCCTTCATATGATATGTCTTTTATTCTTAGTAGTATGTTATTACATCTGTTGTTCTGAGTAAGCAAACCCTTTTGAGTCCAGTTGTGCATCTACAGAGTTTCACTGGCAGGGGGATGCGGATATTAATTGCCGCTGACCTGCTTTCAGCAATGAACAAATGCATGGTTCAAATCACTGTGTGCCAAACTGATCACTGTTTCTCAGATTTTTCCGCTTTCCAGCCACATTGCAGTTCCTAACTTCAAGTAGTGAGAGGAGTTTGGGGATGTAACGTAGTTCATTTGAGCTCCATACTGTGTTGGATATAATTTTTGGGAGGTGGGGAAATCTCTGGTATCTCAGTATCTCATTAAATTTTTTGTTCACAGGTAGACTTATCTGACTTGTATCCTGTGGCATGAACCTTTTGCGGGTGGTGTTAGCAAAAGGAATTGGATCTTGCTGTTATATTCTTTTGGGTGCATTGCTTCCTTTCTTGGTTCCTTCAGTTTGAGTGGCCCAGTGTGAAAATTGTGGCTAGCAGCCTGATCCTTTAACACCAGTCTTCTCTGTCTGATGAACACAGCAGGACTGGTATTTAGTGAGCTTCAGCTGCTATGTCTGATTTTATTATCAGAAAACAGTGCCATTACCAAGATGTAGAAGACTGTAAATCATCCCACATTATAGAGGCACACCTTTTAAAGCAACTGTACTATTTGGTGATGTTTACAACTAGGTTGAAATTGCCACTTCATGTATTAATATACCATTGCCATTGTCCACTGTGTGGAATAGGCTTAGCTGGAACATTTGTGCAGCATTTAATATTGTCATCTTGCAGCACATGGTTTTTGGGTAATTTCCCAACTAGAGTGCCTTCCCTATGGAGTTTCCATGTCTTCCATTTGTCCCACTGAGTTTGTGCTAATTACATCAGTTTCTTCCCATCCCTAAAATATGCACATGGGTGAAATAGAGCCACTCCAGGTTGCCTGTAGATGTGTGTACATGTGTCCTGTAATGGCCTACCATTCCAGCTAGCAGTAGTTCTCTACCTTATATTCACTTTTTGAATATGTTGCCATGTATTTAAGCATGATGTTCTTCGTGTTTCACTGTTGCAGTCATTACATTTGGGTAATCTGCTGGCAGGTTGCCCTCAGTTGGCCTGATTAATACAGTCTTGGGTCCTGCGTCGGTTGCTGTCCCTTCTTCCATGATGTCAGGTCGTCAGGGGTATAAAACATGCAGCTGACGCCATTATATCAGTCTTTCTTGCCGTGCGGTGCCCGAAGCAGAAGCAGTTCGCAAGTGCCGGTCGACAGACTCCTGAAAATTTCATTTTCGTTTTCGAGTTTCAGAGCCGAAGTCTTCAACTTAAAGCTAAGTACCCCATTGGGGAAACGTTTTCTTGCTCTTTACCGATGTCAGTAAAAGTTAATTGCATTACTTGTGGAAAGAAAATACCTCATAAAGATTTTCATTCATACTCTATTCCTTGCCTAGGCCCCAACTACGACGTTACCTTGCTGTCGGTTTTGTGCTTTCTTTAATCAGTGCACTATCCGTCGTCAGTATATTTTTGTCTCTAAATATTTTGGTTCTCTGTTTAATTATCCAAAAATGTCATCGGTTAGCCATCCGACTACAGGGATTCTGAAAAAATGCAAAGATAAAGACAGAGACAGGCCGCCGAGGTCCAAAACTGCCGATGACGCTTCTCCTAAGCCAGTCGCCGGTACTCAGTGAGGTGCTTTCGCAGCCCCTGATACCCGCTACTTCTGATTCGCAGGCCTCTACTGAGACCCATTCGAACTCTGGTATGTTGCGAGATACTTCAACTATGGAACCCATGGATGTCTCTACCTTGGATGGGTCCAGAGCAGCTGTGCAGGCACCGGCTTCTGAGGGTGTATTCAGGCCTACAGACTTGCATATTAAAACAATACCTCCTTCATTGCTAAGGCCTAAATCTTGATCCATGTCTAAAAAACCGGCCAGGCCACATGCTCAGGCCCCTATGCCTAAAAAACAAATGATAAAAATGGCTGAAGATCTTTTAACGCTAATCAGGGGTAGTCAACCACCCCCTCCCCCCCCAAGAGGCCTAGGGCTGAGCTTGATTATGAATTTTCTGACCAAGATTCTATTTCTTCTGACTCTTCTGATTACCTGGATTTGTCCATACCTACTTATGAGGATTCTGATGCAGAGGATTCCATTCCCTCTGCTTCCTCTCCTGAGGATTTTTCTTTTGGGGAAACATTACATACTTTAAGGGAGCATTTTCACTGGGAAAGCCAGGAATTTTCTGATTCAAAAAAGAGGTTTAGGGATTTCCTTCTACCTCAGCATAGGCCTTTGGCTAAATCTCCTGTACTAAACATTGTTGATTGTTTTCGGAATTCAGTTTGCCCCTGATTCCCTGCCTACTGCTCCTAGTAAACCTGACAGATACTATAGGGTCCCTGAGTCCCACAATTCCTTTTCAAAAATCCTATTACAGATCCAGAGACTATTTCTCAGGGGCCCAAGGGCATTAAGGCTTCTACTGCTAAAAATCCTACCCCTTCTGATCGAGACTCCAGGGCGCTGGATAGATGGGGTAAAAAAGGTTTATACTTCTGCAACCTTGGCAATCAGTGCTTTAAACTGCCAGTTTCATATGTTAAAATGTCAGCAACAGGTTATCGGACTGCTTAAACAGAAAATTATGTTGATTCCTGACTGTGTGGAGAATAAAGATTTACAAGACTTGATGCATTCTGCTGAACAAGTTAGAAAACATACTTTGCAATGTGATTTTGATTCTTTAGAGGCCTCTTGCAGGGCTGCTGTTACCGGGTCTGTGCTTAGAAAGCATGCTTGGCTTAAGGAGCAATCTTTGCCTGATCATGTTAAAGCTAAATTGTTGGATGCTCCTTTAATTCATGACCACCTGTTTGGCAACAAGGCTGAAGAAGTTCTTAAAAAGATGAAGATAAAGCTAAATCTATGCAAACTGTTAAATATTTTTTTACAAGTGCAACCTCCTAGATTTAGTAGGCACTGGCCTACTAAGAATTGTTCCTTTCCAGTCCCTTCCAGGTCTTCTCAAGCCAAACCCAGACACAGCAAACACCCCAGGTTTCAGTCCCAGGGGACTCTCAGAACCAAGCAGTTGGGGCCTCCACTTCCAAATCTGGAAATAACAAGACACCCACCTATGGTAAACGGTCTCAATGACTTCATTTTAAAAGTACCAAGCACTTATCTTTTGACCGCCCCTTTGGGGGGAAAGATTGCTCTTCATGCAAAGAACTGAGAGCTCATAACCCAGGACAAATGGGTTTTAAATATAGTGTCCCAGGGATACAGATTTCATTTTCACACGTTGCCAACACCAAATGGGTGGCCAGACCTGCCCCATATCAGTGAGCAGAGGCTCAAAAACAAGTACTTTTCCTCTTTAGCATGGGGGCTATTCAACTGGTACCAGAACAGGAAAAGGACTTTTTCTGGTACCCAGAAAAGACAAATCATAACATCCAATCCTGGACCTGTCTACTCTAAACACCTTTCTGGAGATTCCAAAATTTATTCATCAAGTACTCCCTATGTAAGCAAAGATGCCTGGCTGGCAACACTAGATTTAAAAGAAGCATACCTGCACATCCCAATCAGGGAATCTTGCAGAAGATACCTACACTTCAAAGCAGGCTGCACGCATTATCAGTTCTCTGCACTGCCCTTTGGCTTGTCTACTGTGCCCAGGGTATTCACAAAGTGCCTGGCTCCAGTTATTGCATTTTGCAGACAAAGAAGTATTCAGATATACCCATACCTGGACGATTGTCTAATTCAGGCAGAAAGCCAGGACATACTTTTAAATCATCTAGCATTTGTAAAAAGGGTTCTAACTTGTCTGGGGTACACCATAAATGAAAATAAATTACAACTGGTACCCTGTCAACAACTTACATTCCTTGGTGCAAGCTTGAATTCAACTTCCCAGATGGCTTACCTTACTCCAGAAAAGCAAATTCATTTGGTAACCTATTTCAAACAAGTGGCCACAAAAACCCTGCTGTCTGCAAGACAAATACTGCAACCCTTGGGGTTCATGGCCTCCTGCATTCTTCTAATTCCACATGCAGGACTGCATATGAGGAAACTACAGTGGTATCTGAAAAGCCTATGGAGTCAACATTCTCACAGCCTGGAAACAGTGATTCCTATCATACTTGCCTATGCCTAGAGTTCCTCTGGTGGGCAGAGGCCTGCCACCAAAACAAGGGACTACCATTTACACTACCCCCTGCCACCCAAACCCTAACAGATGCATCAGATTATGCATGGGGGGCTTACCTGGCAGGGAAGTGCATTCAGGGCAAATGGAACCCAAGTCAAATGCACCTACATATCCATCAAAAAGAAATGTTAGCTGTACAGAATTCCCCGACAGCCTTCAAGGACTACTTTCTTCCAGGATAACTAATGATAAAGACGGACAACACTGTTATGTGGTACATAAACAAGCAGGGGGGTACACATTCCTACCCCCTCTGCAGACTAGCCATGGCATTGTGGAACACAACCTTGAGCTGCCAAGTGCACTTACAAGCTCAATTCCTGCCAGGAAAATTAAATACACTGGCAGACGGACTAAGCAGAAACCTCATGGACCCACACGAGTGGAAACTGGAACCAAGGATTTTCAACATGTTGACAAGCGAATGGGGGCGCCCAGACATGGATCTATTTGCCTCCCCCCAGAACTACCAGTTGGACAAGTTTTGCACAAGAATTTCTACAAACAAGCCTGGAAAGTAGATGCTCTGTCCTTCAGCTGGAAAAACCTATCAGTCTATGCCTTCCCAAAGTTCTACTAAAAGTCACAGGACAAACCAAGGATGATCTTGATTGCTCCAGACTGGCCGCACCAACACTGGTACCCCCTCCTGCGCAGTTTGTCGCAGTTAACTGCATGGCACCTGCTTCAGACCCCTTCCCTGCTGTCCTAGCAGGAGAACCATTTTCTGCACCCTCAGCTTCCAACATTGAACCTTGCAGCCTGGCTAATCACTTAAATTCACCCTTTTCATCCCTCAGCAAACCTGTGATGGATGTCATCTTAGAGGCAAGGAGACCTAGTACTAGAAAATCATATGCTGACAAATGGAAAAGATTCTGTGCCTGGAACCAGTCTCAAGGGATGAGCACAGCAGCGCCCAATTTACCTCATATTTTGCAATACTTAACTGAGATCCTTCACAAGAGCCTGTCTTTTTCCTCCATTAAAATCCACGCCTCAGCCATTTCAGCACATTATAACACAGAACCTCCCCTCTTCTCTCATCCCCTGCTCAAGCAGTACCTTAGAGGGGCAAAAAACTTGAGACCACCCAGGTGAGCTCCAACCCCTGCCTGAGACCTTAACTTTGCATTGGAGAAACTCACTCTGCCTCCTTTTGAACCAGCTGCTACTGCAGACTTAAAATTTCTTTCTTGGAAAACAGCCTTCCTTTTAGCAATCACTTCAGTTGGAAGGATATCTGAATTACAGGCCCTTATGGCAGTGGAGCCTTTCATCATCTTTCATGTGGACAGGGTGTCACTTAGGACCAATCCATCCTTCATGCCCAAGGTAGTATCCAGCGTGGCTCTTAATCAGTCCATTCATTTTCCAACATTCTTTCCCAATCCACAGGAACGAATTTTGCATTCCTTGGATGTGCACAGACAATGTAGATTCTACTTGGACAGGACTAAATCTCGAAGAAAATCTAAACTGCTGATAGCATTTGCTGCAGGGGCAGAGGGGAAGGCTGTTTCAAAACTAAATGGATAAGCCATTGCATTAATTTCTGCTATAAGTACCATGGAAAACCTATCCCCCAGGGGATCAGATCTCACTCCACCAGGGCTGCATCTAGTTCTGCAGCCTTTCTCAGAGGTGTTCCTACCAGGGACATCCTAGAAGCTGCTACCTGGAGTTCTGTACGTACTTTCACCAAGCATTATCATTTGCCAGTTTTCTCTAAATCCAGACCTGGCTTTGCCACTGCTGTCTTGCTGAGCTTTATAGCTGGCACTTATGCTATATAAACTCCTCCTCCCAACCATAGCTTTGGGAATCTACCCAAATGTAATAACTACAACAGTGAAACACTAAGAACATAGTACAGTTGTGTACACTTACCGTAAATGTAGATGATAGTGTATTCACTGTTGTAGTCCTGGTTACCCTCCTTCCAGGCCCCTAATTTATTCTGGCTATACCTCTACTTTCCTTTACTGTGCTTAAAAGGCTTTTTGGTGTATTTGCTTTTTGTTGGAGGTATATCTTTATGATGTTCATAGTGTTTCACTGTTGCAGTCATTACTCTTGGGTTATCCTGCTGGCAGGCTACCCGCAGTCAGCCAGAATTCCAAAGTCTAGGTCCGGCGTCGGTTGCTGTCGCCTCTTCCCTGACGTCAGTGTGCCAGGGGTATAAAAGATGCAGCCGATGCCATTTTCTTCAGTCTTTCTTGCCGCGTGGTGCCCGAAGCAAAAGCAGTTCGCAAGTGCCGGTCAGCCGACTCCTGAGATTTTCAAATCTGAATTTAAGAACCGAAGTCTTCATTAAAGCTAAGTACTCCATTGGGGAAACTTTTCTTGCTCCAGACCGATGTCAGAAAAAGTTAACAATTGTATTTCTTGTGGGAAGCAAATACCTCATAAGGATTTTCACTCGTACTGTTTTCCTTGCCTAGGCCCTGATCACAACGTTGCTAGCTGTCGGTTTTGTGCTAGATTCAACCAACGCACTATCAAGCGTCTGTTCGATTTTGCATTTCATTACTTTGGCCGAAGATTTAATTATATAATGCCGGCGGAACAGCCAACAGCCGGAGTTTACAAAAAATGCAAGGACAAGTATAGGCATCCGAGGTCCAAAACAGACGAAGAAGCCTCTTCTAGGCCAGTCGCCGGTTCTCATTGAGGCGCCTTCGCAGCCCCTGGCGCCCGCTACCTCAGAGCCACAGTCCGCTACAGACTCCCACGTGGAGCCGACTGGGCCTCTGGAAACTCAAGGTATTGGACACTCGGAAATCAATCCCTCAGATGGGTCCGGAGCCGCTGAGCAGGCATCGGCTTCTGAGGGTGTCTTCAGACCTACACAACTATATGTTAAGCCATCCTCAGCTTCAAAGACTAAAGCAGCTCTAAAGACAAAGAAACACGTACAGCATTCTCCTATTCAGACTTCCATGCCTAAAAAAAACGATGCTCAAAATGGCCGAAGACCTAATTACTTTGATCAGGGGCTCCCATCCCCCTCCTGATAAGAGGCCTATGCGAGAGACAGAGTATGGTTCTTCTGATCAGGTATCTGTTTCCTCTGATTCCTCTTCTGAGAAGGATTACTCCATGCTTCCCTATGAGGATTATGATGCTGAAGAATCTATTCCTTCAGTCTCTCCTCCTGAGGACTATTCTTTTGGGGAAACACTGCATACTATGAGCATACCTCTCAACTGTCCCTGATTTTCAGGGATGTCCCTGATTTTGACTCAAATTTTAGCTCTGTCCCTCTTAATCCCTCCGAAAACTAGTGAGTTTTGGAGGAAAGGTGGTGAATTACACTTAATGAATAATGACAATAATTAAGAGTTATAGATTTCTTTTACTTCAGAAAATGTGTATTAATTCATATGCTCTGATTCTGTCAATGTTTCAAGTTAATAGCACTAATATTTTAAGTGTCCCTGATTGTCCCTTGACTTGTCCCTGATTCTGTTGAAATTTGTCCCCGATTGGTTGAGAGGTCTGCCTATGAGGGAGCATTTCCACTGGGAGAGCCAAGACTATTCTGAGTCTAAGAAAAGGCTCAGAGATTTCCTGCTTCTTCCTCAGCACAGACCCCTTGCTATTCCACCTGTTCTAGACATTGTAGATGATGTATTTTCAGAGTCCGGACTGTCCCCTGACTCTTTACACCCTGCACCTGCTAAGCCAGACAGATACTACAGGGTCCCGGATTCTCATAAATTCCTATATAAAAACCCCGCTGCTGACCCAGAAACTATATCTCAGGGTCCCAAGGGGGTAAAGGCTTCCACTGCAAAAAACCCTGTCCCCTCTGATAGGGATTCTATGGCTCTAGACAGATGGGGAAAAAAGTATACACTTCTGCCACCCTGGCTGTAAGGGCTTTAAATTGTCAATTTCATATGCTTAAATATCAGCAATATTAAATGTCACTACTAAAACAGAAAATGTTGACAAATACTGAATGTTCAGAGAACAAGGAATTGCAGGATTTATTGCATGCAACTGAACAAGTGAGAAAACATACTTTGCAATGTGGTTATGATTCACTGGAGGCCTCTTGCAGGGCTGCTGTTACAGGTTCTGTTATTAGAAGGCATGCTTGGTTAAAGGAACAAAATCTGCCTGATCATGTTAAAGCAAAATTATTAGATGCACCATTACAGCATGATACTTTGGTACTAAAGCAGAAGAGGTGTTGAAAAAGATGGAGGATAAAGCAAAATCCATGCAGACAGTCAAGGATTTCTTACAGGTACAGCCACCCAGGTTTAGCAGGAACTGGCCTTCTAAAAATTGGTCCTTTCCAGTCTCAGATAGACCACAAAGAGGCAGATGCAGGCGTCCCAGAGGCAGATCTCTGCCCCAAGGCTCATACAGGCCTAAGCAATGGGGTGCTCCTACCTCCAAAAGCAGAGAAGACAAATCACAGCCTTACAGAAAACAGTCCTGATGACTTTCCTCTACCAGTTCCAAGCAGTTTTCTTTTGACAGCCCCCTTAGGGGGAAAACTAGCACTTTTTTCATCGAATTGGAAAATGGTTACCCAAGACAAATGGGTTCTGAACATAGTGTCCCAAGGCTCCAGGTTCCATTTTTACACTCTACCCAGGTCAAAGGGCATGCCAGACCTGCCACACAATCAATGGGCAGAGGCACAAAAACAAATTACAGCCCTCACGGGCATGAGGGCCATTCAGCAAGTACCACAACAAGAGCAGGGGTAAGGATTTTACTCCAGGTTTTTCCTAGTACCCAGGAAGGACAAAACCTGGAGACCAATTCTGGACCTGTCTACACTAAATACATTTCCGGAAGTTCCAAAATTCAAGATGTTGACTCTTTATCAGCTAGTGCCCATGCTGAGCAAGAGGGCTTGGCTAGTAACTTTCAACCTAAAAGAGGCATACCTGCATGTCCCAATCGGACAGTCTTGCAGAAGATACCTCAGATTCATAGCTGGCTCAATGCATTATCAATTTTCTGCACTGCCCTTTGGCTTATGTACTGCACCCAGGGTCTTTACAAAATGCCTGGCACCAGTAATTGCATTTTGCAGACACAAAGGAATGCAAATATATCCCTACTTGGACAACTGCCTAATTCAAGCAGAGAACAAAGACACTCTTCTAAAGCATCTGGCATTTGTAAAAAGATTACTAATGGGCCTAGGGTACATAGTAAACGAAAAGAAATCAAAACTAGTGCCCTCCCAAGAGATAATATTCCTGGGTGCAAGCTTAAATACAACTGCCCAGATGGCTTATCTCATGCCAGACGAGCAAAAACAACTGACTACTTACTTCAAGAAATTGGCAACAAAACCCACTTATCTGCAAGGAAAATCCTGCAGGCCTTGGGTTTCATGGCATCTTGCATCCTACTAATTCCATATGCCAGACTGCATATAAGGAAACTACAATGGTATCTGAAAAGTGTTTGGACTCAGCATTGCCACAGCCTGGAGACAGTAATTGCACTCATTCCCTGCCTACAACAGGAGTTTAGATGGTGGGCAGAAGCCTGTCACCACAACAAGGGTCTGCCATTCAGTTTACCCACAGCCAGACAGACACTGACAACGGATGCATCAGATTATGCCTGGGGGCCCATATGGCAGGAAAATGTATTCAGGGCACATGGCCTGCAAACCAGATGCATCTTCACATCAATCAAAAAGAGATGCTAGCTGTTCAAAATGCCCTGACAGCTTTCAAGGACCTGCTTCATTTAGGACAATTACTGATAAAGACAGACAACACTACGGTCATGTGGTACATAAACTAGCAGGGAGGTACTCATTCTTACCCCCTCTGCAGACCAGCAGTGACCTTATGGGACACAGCATTGGCCTTTCAAGTTCACCTGCAAGCACAATTCCTGCCAGGAAAAACAAATACTGTGACAGACGAACTAAGCAGAAACATCATGGATCCCCATGAATGGAAACTGGATCCACAAGTCTTCAGAATGATAAGGAAATGGGAATGCCCAGACATAGATCTATTTGCCTCCCCTCACAACTGTCAAATACAGAGATTTTGCACAAGGATCTACCACAAGCAAGCATGGAAAGTGGATGCCCTATCATTCAGCTGGAAAAATCTAACAGTATATGCTTTTCCCCCACTACTCTCCTTCCCAGAGTACTCCTAAAAGTCAGACAATAAAAACCAAAAATGATTCTGATTGCACCAGACTGGCCATGCCAGCACTGGTACCCAATCCTAAAGAGCTTGTCTGAAGGTCCAGCATGGATATTGTCTCAAACTTCTCACCTGCTGACACAACAATCAGATCCTGCACAGCCACCTCAGGACCTTAAATCTGGCAGCATGGCGGATAATGTAGCCATTTATCTTGGAGGCCAGGAGGCCCAGTACCAGAAAATCTTATGCAGAAAAATGGAAGAGATTCTGTGCTTGGAACCAGGAACAAGCCATTGACACGTCTGTACCAAACATTCCTCAGATTTTACAATACCCAACTGAGATGCTGAACAAAGGCCTTTCCGTCTCATCAGCTAAGATTCATGCCTCTGCCATTTCTGCACATTACAATACGGAACCACCTATTTTTTCTCATCCTTTAATAAGGCAGTACCTCAGAGGGGCCAAAAACATTAGGCCTCCAAGGAGAGCACCAATTCCAGCCTGGGACCTCAGTTTTGTTTTGGAAAAGCTCACACTGCCTCCTTTTGAGCCAGCATCAACAGTGGATATTAAATTCTTATCCTGGAAAACAGCTCTGCTCCTAGCCATAGCCTCTGCAAGACGAGTCTCGTTGTTACAAGCACTCATGGCTGTGGAACCTTTAATCATTTTTCATTCAGACAAGGATGTTCATCGTGCATACAGCTGCAGTCAATACAGATGGGTTATCCTACCGTCAGGCGGGTCCTCGGTCAGCCGAATTCCAAAGTCTAGGTCTGGCGTCGGTTGTCGTCGCTTCTTCCCTGACCTCAGTGCGGCAGGGGTATAAGAGGCAGTCAACGCCATTTTCTTCAGTCTTTCTTGCCGCGCAGTGCCCAAAGCAGAAGCAGTTCGCAAGTGCCGGTCGGCCAGCTCCTGAGATTTACGAAAGTATTTCAGCCAAAGTCTTCTTGAAAGCTAAGTACCCCATTGGGGAAACTTTTCTTGCCTCAGACCGATGTCAGACAAAGTTAATAATTGCATTTCATGTGGGAAGCAAATACCGCATAAGGATTTCCACTCTTTCTGTATACCTTGCTTAGGCCCAGACCACGACGTCTCGGCCTGCTGTTTGTGCTAGATTCAATAAGCGCACTATTAAGTGCCTGGCGGAGTTTGCCCTTCACTTTTTTTGCAAAAAATTTAATTATATTATGTCGTCGGATACTCCGACTCCAGTTTTGAGCAAAAGACGCAAAGATAAGGACCGACATATGAGGTCCGCACCGTCTACTGAGACCAGGCTAAGGCCGACTACCGGTTCTCCGGTACTCAGCGAGGCGCCTACGCAGCCCCGGAGTACCGATGACACTACATTACCGGTGTCTTCAGCACCCGAGGTCGCAGGCTCCTCGGTCCCCATTCCTACTGCAGATACCGACGCCACTCTTGGCGGGGAAACTCAGAATTTAGACAGGCCTGCCATTTCTCAAGGTGTCTTCAGGCCTTCCTCCTTCTCTATTAAAGCCTTCACTAAATCTAAAGCAGCCATGAAAACCAAAAAACACGTTCCTCAGACCCCCTCTCAAGGCCCCATGCCTAAAAAGCAGATGCTTAAAATGGCTGAGGATTTGATTACTCTTATCAGGGGTTTTCAACCCCCCCTCTGACAAAAGGCCCAGATTAGAGGAAGACTACCCTTCCTCAGATCAAGCTTCTAGTACCTCAGAACTATCTGAGGACCAGGATTATGCCTATTCTCCATTCGAAGACTCTGATGCAGAGGACTACTCTTTTCGGGAAACCCTGCATACATTGAGGGAACACTTTCACTGGGAAGGCCAAGATTACTCAGATTCCAAGAAAAGGCTCAAGGAATTTCTTCTGCTCCCCCAGCATAGGCCCCTGGCTATCCTTCCTGTTTTAGATATATTGGATGATGTGTACACAGAAGCCAGCCTTAGTCCAGATTCTTTGCCTCCAGCTCCTGTTAAACCAGACAGGTATTTCCGGGTTCCTGATTCTCACCAGTTCCTATATAAAAGCCATACTGCTGACCCAGAAACTATTTCACAGGGTCCCAAGGGAATTAAGGCCTCTACTGCTAAAAACCTATTACCTTCAGAGAGAGATTCCAGAGCTTTAGAAAGGTGGGGGAAAAAGTTGTACACCTCGGCCACTTTAACCATGAGGGTATTAAACTGTTAGTTCCATATGTTAAAGTATCAACAATTTTTGATATCTCAGCTGAAAAGCAAGATGACACAACCAGAACAACCAGATTTAAGCGTTGCAGGATTTGTTGCATGGTGCAGAGCACGTGGGTAAACATACTTTGCAGTGTGGTTTTGATGCTTTAGAGGCCTCATGTAGAGCTGCTGTTACAGGGTCTGTTATACTTAGGCATGCTTGGCTCAAAGAGCAAACCTTACCAGATCATGTCAAAGCTAAATTATTAGATGCACCTCTTCAAAAAGATGTTTTGTTTGGTGTTAAAGCTGAGGAGGTACTAAAGAAAATGGAGGAAAAAGCGAAATCAATGCAAACAGTGAAAGATTTCCTACAGGTACAACCTCCATGTTTCAGCAGAAACTGGCCTTCAAAAAATTGATCCTTTCCAGCCACGGACAGACCTCAAAGGGGCCGATACAGATGCACAAGGGGTAGAGGGCAACCTCAAGGATCTTTCAGAGCCAGACAGTGGCAAGCCCCAACCCCAAGAGGTGGAGAAGATAAATCACAGTCCTTTAGAAAACAGACACAATGACTACCCCCTACACATGCCAAGCAAAGCTTTAATGGCAGCACCTTTGGGCGGAAAACTGGCATTATTCTAAAAAAATTGGCATATTGTTACATAAGACAAATGGATTCTGGACATTCTAGACAGAGGCTACAGGTTCCACTTTCACACCCTTCCAAAAATGAGAGGCATGCCAAACCTGCCACAAAATCAAAGGGCAGAGGCACAAAAACAAATTTCAGCTCTCATGGACATGAAAGCGATTCAAGAGGTACCTGCAAAAGAACAAGGTCAAGGGTTTTATTCCAGACTATTCCTGGTACCAAGGAAAGACAAAGATTGGAGACCTATCTTAGACCTATCCATCCTAAGCACATATCTACAGGTGCCAAAATTCAAGATGCTCACATTACAGCAGCTTCTTCCCATGCTGGGCAAGGAGTCTTGGCTGGTAACATTGGACTGCAAGGAGGCATACCTGCATGTCCCTATCAGACAAGATTGCAGGAGATACCACAGATTTCTTGCAGGTTCAACCCATTACCAATTCCCTGCATTGCCCTTTGGCTTATCTACTGCACCCAGAGTGTTTACGAAATGCCTGGCATCAGTAATCTCCTTCTGCAGACTACAAGGGATACAAATCTACCCATATCTGGACGACTGCCTGATCCAAGCGGACAGCAAGGACATACTACTGCAGCACCTGGCATTTGTAATAAAACTGTTGAACTTCCTGGGATACACAGTCAACAAAAAGAAATCAAAACAAATACCCTCTCAACAAATAATTTTCCTGGGTGCCAGCTTTAATACAACCACCCAGATGGCTTACCTCACGCCAGACAAACAAGGGCAACTGTCTCAATACTTCAGAAAAATGGCAACTTTCACCAGGCTAACTGCAAGGAAAGTCCTGCAGGCTCTGGGATTCATGGCATCTTGCATCCTACTAATTCCATGTGCAAAGCTGCATATGAGGAAACTTCAATGGTACATAAAAAAACTTGTGGTCTCAACACAGCCACAGCTTGGAAGCAATTGTACCACTCATTCCATGCCTTCAAAAGGAATTTTTGTGGTGGGCTCAAGCTTGCCAAAGAAACACAGGTCTTCCTTTCTGTGTACCTCAAGCAACTCAAATCATCACAACAGACGCCTCAGACTACGCCTGGGGAGCACACATGACAGATCAGTGCATTCAGGGAAAATGGACCCGAAAAGAGAAGCACCTACACATCAACCAAAAGGAAATGCTAGCCGTGCAAAATGCTATTTTGACCTTCAAAGACCTACTGCATCCAGGCCAGCTATTGATAAGGACAGACAACACCACAGTGATGTGGTACATAAACAGGGGGGAACTCATTCATACCCCCTGTATAGGCAAGCCATGACCCTATGGAACATAGCACTGGAATTGCAAATTCAACTACAGGCACAATTCCTGCCAGGGAAGGAAAACACACTGGCAGACAACCTAAGCAGAAATTTGACAGATCCACATGAATGGAAGTTGCATCCTCAAGTTTTCACAAAGATAACTCCTGCATGGGGACAGCCAGACGTAGATCTCTTTGCTACCCACACAATTGCCAGTTGAAAAAATTTTGTTCAAGGACCTATCATCCACAGGCCTGGAAAGTGGACGCACTTTCCTTCAATTGGACAACATTGACAGTCTATGCCTTCCCGCCTCTTCCTCTGCTGCCCAAAGTTCTATTAAAAGCCAGAGCAGAGAGGCCGAAAATGATTCTCATTGCTCCAGACTGGCCAAGACAACACTGGTATCCGCTCCTGAAGAGCCTGACACATTCCCCACCATGGATCCTACCTCAAGTCCCTCTTCTGTTGTCCCAGCACAACTACAAAACCCTTCACAGCCAGCTCAAAACCCTAAATCTAGCTGCATGGAGAATTCCTTGATTTCCCAACAGATTCTCCTCTCCAAGGTGGTGCAGGATGTCATCTTAGAGGCCAGAAGAC
The DNA here is from genome assembly GCF_019279795.1 of Protopterus annectens. NCBI lineage: Eukaryota > Metazoa > Chordata > Ceratodontiformes > Protopteridae > Protopterus > Protopterus annectens. The sequence goes on along the minus strand of NC_056729.1, from coordinate 537,965,719 downwards.
CTTCTACTAGAAAAGCCTACTCCACCAAATGGAAACGATTTTGTGCCTGGAATCAAGAAAAGGGCCAGAATCCTTGGGTAATAAATATACCTCAAATTTTACAGTACCTAGCTGAGATGTTAAACAATGGACTTTCCTTCTCCTCCATCAAGATCCACGCTTCAGCCATTTCTGCACAATACAACACGGATCCTCCTTTATTCTCTTATCCTCTCTTAAGGCAGTTCCTCAGAGGGGCAAAGAATATAAAATCCCCAAGGAAACCTCCAGCCCCTGCTTGGGACCTCAACTTCGTATTGGAAAAGCTGACACTTCCTCCCTTCGAGCCAGCTTCTTCAACAGAACTACAATACTTGTCATGGAAAACAGCCTTTCTTCTGGCTATCACCTCAGCACACAGGGTTTCGGAGCTACAGGCCCTCATGGCTGTGCAACCATTCATCATCTTCCATTAGGACAGAGTTTCCTTACGAACCAACCCTACCTTTATGCCAAAGGTAGTATCCAGTGTAGCTTTGAATCAGACTATCCACTTACCTGCCTTTTATCCTAATCCACATAACAAAGGGGAAAGACTACTACATTCCTTGGACATTCACAGACAACTTCGTTACTATTTGGACAGGACAAAGCCATCCAGGAAATCTGAGCAACTCTGTGTCCTATGAGGCAGGTGCTCAAGGAAAGGTCATTTCCAAACAGACAATTTCAAAATGGATAGCCCACTGCATATGCTTTTGTTACTCATTTCATGGAAAAACTGTGCCTGCATGCATCAGATCCCACTCCACCAGAGCCACAGCTACCTCTGCAGCCTTCCTCAGGGGGGTCCCTACCAAGGACATTTTGGAAGCAGCCACCTGGAGTTCAGTGCACACTTTCTCCAAGCACCATCACCTCCCACTATTCTCTAAATCTAGAGCGGGTTTTGCCACAGCAGTCTTGCAGGGCATCCTCGCTCCTCCTAGTTCCACTTAGTGCCTACCACCCCTACTTAGCTTTGGGATTCTTCCCATCTGTAATGACTGCAGCTGTATGCACGATGAACATAGTACAGTTTTGTACCTACCATAAATGTAGATGTTCAAGTGCTCATACAGCTGCAGTCCAGGTTACCCCCCCCCTCCGTCCCCTCTTAGGACAAGCCTTATAACAAACACCTTATCATACAACCTATTTGGGGTATTCTCTTATGGTGTATTTGCTTGCAGCTACTGTTTTTTGATTATTCTGTATTGCATGTTTACATAACTTTGTTTTGACTTCCTTCTGGGAGCACCTGACATCTGGGGCAAGAAAAACTGAAGAAAATGGCGTCGGCTGCCTCTTTTATACCCCTGCTGCAGTGACGTCAGGGAAGAAGCGACGACAACTGACGCCGGACCTAGACTTTGGAATTCGGCCGACCGAGGACCCGCCTGACGGCAGGATAACCCATCTGTAATGACTGCAGCTGTATGAGCACTCTAACATCTACATTTATGGTAGGTACAAAACTGTACTTTTCTCTGAGGACAAATCCTACATTTATGCCTAAGCTGGTGTCCAGTGTAGCCCTCAACCAAACCATTCACTTGCCTACCTTTTACCCAAATCCACAGAACAAGGGTGAGAAAATTCTGCATTCTTTGGACATACACAGGCAATTACGTTTTTACTTGGACAGAACTAAAACTTTCAGAAAGACTGAGCAACTTTTAGTGTCATATGCTGCAGGATCACAAGGAAAGGCTATCTCAAAACAGACTATTTTTAAATGGATAGGCCATTGCATCCATTTCTGATATTCTCAACATGGCAAATCGGTGCCTAAGGGCATTAGGCCTCATTCCACCAGAGCAGCAGCCACTTCAGCAGCCTTCCTCAGAGGAGTACCAACCAAAGAAATCTTAGAGGCTGCAACTTGGAGTTCAGTGCACACCTTTACAAAGCACTACCACTTGCCTCAAAACTCTAAGTCCAGAGCAGGCTTCGTCACTGCAGTTCTGCAGGGCCTCATAGCCTCTCCTAATTCTATTTAGCCCAGCCACCCTTCCTCAGCTTTGGGATTCAACCCAAGAGTAATGACTGCAACAGTGAAACACGATGAACATAGTACAGTTGTGTACCTACCATAAATGTAGATGTTAGAGTGTATTCACTGTTGCAGTCCAGGTTACCCACCATCCCCCTTCTCCTTGCTGGGACTTATCTGCACTTCTCTGTCCTATACAACCTTATTGGTGTATTTGCTTGTAGATGAAGGAAATGTTATGTTTGTGTATGCATTTCTTATTCATATATTATTCAGCCTACCTATTTGGGGCACATGACATCTGGGGCAAGAAAAACTGTAGAAAATAGCGTCGGCTGCATCTTTTACACCCTTGGCGCACTGACATCAGGAAAGATGCGACGGCAACCGACGCCGGACCTAGACTTTGGAATTCTGGCCGACTGCAAGTAGCCTGCCAGCAGGATAAACCCAAGAGTAATGACTGCAACAGTGAATACACTCTAACATCTACATTTATGGTAGGTACACAACTGTACTTTTTTTGTTTATTTGCTCCCCATTAGGGGGGCACCTGACATCTGGGGCAAGAAAAACTGATATAATGGTGTCGGTTGCATGTTTTATACCAGTGACGACCGGACGTCATGGAAGAAGGGACAGCAACCGACACAGGACATAAGACTTTGTTAATCAGGCCGACTGAGGGCAACCTGCCAGCAGATTACCCAAATGTAATGACTGCAACAGTGAATACACTAGAACATCTACATTTATGGTAAGTGTACACAACTGTACTTTTCTCTTCCCGTGGATGGGGGAGTCAGGTTGCTTTTTGCAGATATGAAATGTCCTGGATTGGATTTCATCCTGTGATGCTTTTGAGCCATGGGTCCTGTGGGAGATATACTGGCCATCTAATTAGACCCCCCCCCAAAAAAAAAAAAGTAAGCTTGAGATCATTAATATCTCCTTTGCCTTTTGCGTAGTGAATGATTACTGACATGACCCTTCATATATTTTACTGACAGCTTTGTTAGAAGTTTTAAGTGCCTTTTTGTTTTTTTTTTTAAACACCTTTATTGAATTATCACTTCTGACATAGGCAAATTACATTTATACAAAAATAATCAAATTGTATTAACAAATTACCATTAGCAAACATTATAATTCACATATATTGCTATATAGCATATAACCTATGCAACATTACATAAATTATTCAATTCCTGTCCCTTTTTTAAACGAGAAACATCTTCATTAAACCACGACATAAGCAATCGTACATTTATATAAATGAAAACAAACCACACAGACACAATCCTACATGTAAGCATTTTACATCACAAACCATACTGACACTCCTAGTTGCAAACATTATGCATCACTTATCTACCCAATCATTTTCAAGCAATTATTACATAGCTGATTTAAGTCCTGCCTTCTTTTAAACCTCATTCCTCCTCTATATGTATTGTTCCCATAATTCCCATTTTTCCAATGTAATTTGCCCCTACCCTTTTCTAAAGATCTCAATTCCAGTTGTTTTATCTCTCTTATTATATTCACTACTTCTAATATAGTTTGTTGATTTCCATTTTCTAGTAATTGTTTTTTTGGAAGCCACCATAATTAGACACAGCAAGGCCTTATGTCTAGGCAATTTCGATTCTGTATGACAGCTCAGAAAAATCATCTTCCTTGTCACACCAATCCACCCACCCAGCATTTCCAATAGTGCGTCCTGCAGAGAATCTGTGAAGCCCACCAACCAATCACACTCCCAGAAAATGTGTTCCCTAGTACCTCTTATTTCCTCGTCATACCTCCAACATTTACTCTGGAGTCTACTTGGGGTGTAAAAATATCTGTGCAAACATTTCCATGCAAATATTCTAATTCTTCTAAATTTTGTTGCACAATTTAGAGAAATGGATACATCGTCCCATTGATTTTGTGAATTGCTTATCCAGTATGTCTTTCCAGTCCTTTCTAACCTCCTCTGATTCTTTTTATCATGCAATATTTTGCATGCTTTACTAATTATTCCCATTTTTTAATGGCAACTTCTGTTCTAGATTCTACTAAAAACTCTACTAGTCCTGGTCTTTCATTTAGGACCTCTATTTCTTTCCCTTTGACTATATTCTGATATCAGTCTGTGATAGGAAAAGCAATCTCTCAACCTGCAGTCCAAATAAATACTTGGCCTCTTCCCCCTGTTTCATCATCATTCCTTTCCACTTTGAATTTAGTTTTCTGCTTGTGCTATGTATAGGAGCCTTAACTGTGAAGCTCTGAAAAACTCTTCAGATTGAGTAATCCCAATCCGCTCTGTTCTACTGGAAGAATCATTTTATCCCACTTGACTCTTGCCGTCTTCCCCTCCCAGATGAAGTCCTTCAGCTATTTATTATTTGCTATACACAACTTTTCCTCTGGTTGATAAAATGTATCTGAACTGTGTCTAAAGCTAAAGGGACTAAAAACATTTGACTGCTTGCATCATGCTATCCATATAGCAAAGCTTCCATTTTCTCAGTTTTTGTATCATCTTTTGTTTAATATTTTCCCACATATCCTTAGCTGCCATGCCAGAATCAATGTTAAGTTGTCAATCTCGCCTTCATTCTTGCTGGATGGGTTCGGAGCCGATCCTCGGCTCCGACTCGGCACTTGCTTTAGCTTGAGAACTCCTTTTACCAGCTCGAGGCAACCCTATATCCCATGATGCAAGGCGGAACTACCTCAGATCTCATTTGCCGCTTAGCGAAAGAGGTCTCCTTTGCCAGCTGAGGTAAGTTGTTTTTTTTGCCAAAAACAAGCTTAGTTAGGGATTTATTTCCCTTTTTTCCCCTTTCATAGTGTGTAGTGTGTCTACAACCCACCCTATCCCCTTATAGTAAAAAAAAAAAAAAAAAAAAGTTTTAAATTCTGTTATATTTCTAACAGTTAAGTTAGGCCTAGACCCCATTGGTTAATCCCTTCCTGTGTGTCTGTGTATTGGGGATTAATTGTGTGTTTGTTGGGGTGTGTGTGACTTTCTTCCTTAGAACTATGTCAAAGGAAGGCAAGGTCTCAGGCTTCAATAAGTGTGACTCGTGCTGTCAGAAAATGTCTCTGACAGACGGTCACACTTCTTGTGTTTACTGCCTGGGGCCTTTGCACCTGCAGGACTCCTGTGCTTTGTGTCACTCTTTTAGCCAGAGAGTCCTGCAGGAACGGAGGAATAAGTTGATCCTCCGTGGCTTACTTAAGCCAGAAGGTTCTCCCTCTAAAACAGGGTCTGGTAAACCTTCTAAGCCACCGAAGGTTCAGGCTACAGTATCCAAGCCTCCTCCGGCTGGAACCGATCTATCTGCTTCCAAAGTAGTGGGTTCAGCACCGATTGGTTACGACACCCGGTCTACTGTGGCCTTGTCGGCTCCGGCTGGAGCCGACACCTTATCCAGCATCGGGCGAAACCTGGCTCCATCTGGAATTCAGGGACTTCGGCTCCGATGACTTCGTCCCGAAGAGATCTCGGTCCCCGTTTGCAGAGTATCCACTCTGCTCCGGGGTCTCCTCTTTTGTCGGAGCGGAGCCATCGGAGCCGATCTTCGAGATCTTCCAGGCTGTCTGACCACGACTTAGAGAGGGTGGTAAGCAGGCTGTTGAAGTCGCAGGCACTGGCCCAAATGCTCCATAGCCCGTCTCAGCAGACTTCGGCTATTGTTTCACCCCTTGAACTTCCTCCTCCGACTCCACACCAGAGTTCGGAGCCGGAGCTTCTCTGGACAGCGACTGTTTCGGCGCCGGAGCCGATACATCCTTCGGCTCCGTCGTCCTCGGCTCCGATCACCTCCTTGAGGCCTTCCTTGGAGGGATCCGGTCGTCGAGTTTCCCTTGTCTGCTCCGAGGGGGCTAGTGGCATCGGACCCTTGTCCGACCCCGCTCTCCCTCTCTGGGCTTCGGCTTTGGTAAGCTCGGCACCGACATCGGCCTCGGAGCCTTCCCTCTCAGTGGAGCCAGGAATTCCTGTATCCTCAGATCGGGGATATTCCGGTCTCCCAGGGAGGGGAGCCTTTGAGGTGATGAGGAGTGTCCTGGCTACTGAGCCAGGTCAACGGTCCATCCCTCTAGCTCCTCCCTCTTTGGTGCCTGTAGACACCTCTTGCCAGCCTCTTGCTCTCAGGCCCAGGGATCCATCGCCCCAGGTTTCCCCATTGGGAATTTCCTCCTCTTCCGAAGTTTCTCCTGATCCGGCAGGTGAACCCCTCGGAAGAGGGCGTGTAAGAGGAAACACACAGACTCCCGAGTCTACTACATCTGATACCGACTTAGATGAGTCTGAGGGTTCCCACGATCCCCCTCTGAGGATGTCTCCTTTTCAGACATCCTTGAGCTCCTCAAACAGAGGGGGAATTGGCCATCCATTGATCCCTCCGAGGATGAGTCTGTATACCTGGAGGCTTTTGGATCCCGACCCTCCACCTCCTGGGTGTCTCCGCCTTCGACCCACTTATGCAGGTAGTGGCTCAGAAGGCGTGGCTCTAGATTCTGTGGAAGCTCTCCGCACGAGACCATCCAAATTTATTACGGCCCCTACGGACAAACAGTTTCTTTCCAAGGGCGTCTCTGTGGATGCTATGGTGGTGGCGGCGGCCACTAAGAAGGAACTGGCGGATCCTTCAGTACCTGTCCATCCTCCTAACAAGGATTCTAGGACCATGGACAGGTATGGAAAGCGGATGTTTTCTTCAGCGACCTTTGCTATGCGTTTGCTGAACTACCTTTGTCACTTCACCAGGCTTCAAAGAGATATTCTCAAGGAACTGGGTGAAGTGGTCCAGGATCCTTCTGCTGCTGGGGCTCAAGAAAAGATTACCTCACAGCTAGCAATCCTGAATTTCTTATCCAACTCCTCCATGCGGCTCATATCCTATGCGGCCGATGGAGCGAGCAGGGCCGCAGGCACAGGAGTTGCTCTTAGGTTGCGGCTTTGTAATTTTGCAGACCCCTTTAAGGCGTCCTTCACCAATACCCCCTTTGATGGTTCGGCTTTGTTCGGACCTCAGGTGAAGGATACCTTGACCAGGTGTGAGCAGGACGGTAAAACTCTTTCTGCCGTTGGAGTCTATTTTTCCACCCCTTCTAGACCATATCCCAAGGGTCAGAAGGGAGGGAAGATGTGGTTCCGCAAAGCCCAAGGAGCTACACCGGACACACATGGTCAGTTTACCCCCAGAGGCAGAGGGGGTAACAATAATAGACGCCGCCCTAGAGGCAGGGGAGGTCCTCAGAACCAGGGCAACAGGGAGTCTCTTCCTGAGAAGCCCTTTCAGCATCCCTGAGGTGTTGCCCGACTGTCCACCCTTGGAGGCAGTCGGGGGAAGGATTTCGCTGTACCCAGTAGCCTGGCATTCCCTCTCACAAGATATGTGGGTACAGTCAGTCATATCCGAGGGTTACAAAATCCCCTTCGAAAGGTATCCCGTACCTCAACAATCCCTTCCAGACATCTCACCCAGTCAAAGGGATTTGGCAGAACAGGAGGTTTCAAAGCTCCTAGGAAAAAGAGCCGTCCAGACTGTGCCGGCAGACCAGGTAGGATCCGGCGTCTACTCGAGATTCTTTTTGGTCCCCAAAAGGACGGGAGATTGGAGACCAATATTAGACCTGAGCAGTCTAAACAGATTTGTCAAGAAGGCAAGATTCCGGATGGTCACGCTTCAGTCCATTCTGCCCTTTCTGGGCAAGGACAACTGGATGTGCTCTATAGACCTTCAGGACGCGTACTATCACATAAAGATTCACAGGCGCCTCAGAAGGTTTCTCCGCTTTCGGCTAGGGACCAGTCATTACCAGTTCAGAGCCCTGCCCTTTGGCCTCACTTCAGCCCCCAGAGTGTTTACCAAATGCATGGCAGTGGTCACAGCTCATCTGAGACGTCAAGGATTCCAGGTGTTTCCTTATTTGGACGACTGGCTCCTCTCCGCCACCACCAGGTGTCAGCTTCTTCAGACCAGAGACTACACTCTGCAGCTTTGCAGGAGTTTGGGAATTTCAGTAAATTTCGAAAAATCTTCTCTGCAGCCTTGCCAATCTATCACCTTTATAGGCGCAGAATTAAACACCATCAAAATGTTAGCCAGACTAACAGATCAAAGAATTCTGGACATCCAAAAATTCGTTAGGATTCTATTGCAGAGCAGCAAGGTCAAAGCCAGATTTATACTGAAGGTTCTAGGTCTTATGGCTGCGGCCATTGTTCTTCTACCACTGGCTCGCTTCCACATGCGTCTTCTGCAGTGGATGCTATTCACTCAGTGGTCGTACCACAGTCTCCCGATGAGGCACGAGATCTTAGTCACACAGTCGTGCAGAACTCATCTGAATTGGTGGATATCTTCCCCTCTTCTTCATCAGGGCCGACCCTTTATTCCCCCTCCTCCAGTTGCCACAGTCACTATGGATGCCTCTCTGATCGGGTGGGGGGGGCATTATCAGGGCAGGATGGTCCACGGGATGTGGCAACCCATAGAATACCATCTGCACATAAATGTCCTGGAGATGAGAGCGGTGCTTTTAACGTTGCAGGCCCTCAACGACTTTCTTCCCATGGGGACTATTGCAGTACAAACGGACAACATGTCCGTGGTCTGGTACATCAACAAGCAGGGCGGGACCAGGTCTTATCCGTTGTGTCGAGAAGCTCTCAGACTTTGGCAATGGGCAGTCTCCTCTCATCGGTTTCTGATAGCAACGCACATCCCTGGCAGGTCCAACCTCTTGGCGGACAGGCTGAGCAGATCCATTCTGATGCCTCACGAGTGGTCTCTCAATCAATCTGTAGTGGATCAGATTTTTCTGAAGTGGGGCACTCCTTGTTGCGATCTTTTTGCTACTCCTCAAAACAACAAGTGCCCCAATTTTTTCACCCTCTTTCCCCTTCCAGGCCAACCCCTGAGAGATTCTCTAACCCAGGATTGGCCCCGGGGACTTCTGTATGCTTTTCCTCCTTTTCCCTTGATTCCACAAGTCATTCAGAAAGCCACCGTTTTGAGGGCCAAGTTGATTCTCATTGCCCCTTATTGGCCTCGACAAATTTGGTTTCCGTCTCTGCATCGTCATCTCCTGGTGCAGCCCTGGCATCTGGACCCAGTTCCGGATCTCTTGATCCACCAGTCGGGTCAGCAGCACCGGGCCATTCATTCTCTCAACCTCACTGCTTGGTTGCTCCACTTCCTTCCCTAGCCAGGCTACCGATGATCTCTGACTCAGTCAGAGACATCTTAGTGTCTTCTTTAAAGTCGTCCACTAGGACTGTTTATGCTAGCAAGTGGCGATGTTTTTCTATTTGGGCAAATTCCAGGAATATTGATCCCTTTACTGCTCCTGTACATTCTGTTTTAGATTTCCTGGCTGAAGTTTTTCATTCAGGATCCTCTTCATCTACAGTTAAAGTTCAACTGGCTGCTATTTCCAAGTATCATGTTGGCTTGCATGATAATAACATTATGTCTCATAGATTATGCAAGGCCTTTCTGAGAGGAGTTTTTCTCCTAAAGCCGCCTATAAAGCATCCTCCTCCGCAATGGGATCTAAATTTAATGTTGGCATCCTTGATGCTACCTCCCTTCGAACCGTCTGCTTCATGTTCTTTGAAGTTATTGACCTGGAAAACTATATTCTTACTGGCTGTCACTTCAGCAAGAAGGGTTTCCGAGATTCAAGCTCTCTGCATTCGTTCCCCTTACTTGGTTTTTCATAAGGACAGGGTATCCTTAAGAACGAACCCGTCCTTTCTCCCCAAGGTTGTGTCTCAAACCAATATTAACCAATCTATAGATCTACCAGTCTTTTTCCCAAACTATTCCGACAGAGCTGAACAGAAGCTTCATTTTTTGGATGTCCATCGTCAGCTCAGGTACTATTTGCATAGAACTAAACAATTCAGGAAATCGGACCAATTATTTGTCTCCTATGCAGAAAACAGGATAGGTCTTCCAGTTTCTAAAGTGACCTTATCCAGATGGTTGACTTCCACCATTTCCTATGTGTACTCTCTCAGAGGCAAGCAGCTATCTTCTAAACCAAAAGCACACTCAACCAGGAGTCTATCCACTTCTGCAGCCTTTCAGGATAGACTACCCATTGATACCATTTGTGCAGCAGCTACTTGGGCCACGCCTCATACCTTTGTCTCTCATTACAAGTTAGACTTGGCCTCCAGAGACAGGGCCAGTTTTGGTTCCACAGTTCTCAAGAGTCTGTTCCATTGAGCCACCCGGGATACAGGTGCTAGGGACGCGGTCTCATCCAGCAAGAATGAAGGCGAGATTGACAACTTAACATTTAGAAGTTATGTACCTACCATAACGTTCCATGTTAGTTGTCTTCTCTCGCCTTCTTTCTTGCGTCCCTCCCTCCTTCCCCCTGGCCTGGACAGATCTTGAAGAGTTCCTATCAGGTTGTTTTCCTCCTGAGCCTTCATATGAGGACTCTTATTATGAACTTGTTTTCCTAATTATGTTAGGTTAGTCCTTAGATCTCGTTTGGTAGCTAACCTACCCTGCTGAGGTAGTTCCGCCTTGCATCATGGGATATAGGGTTGCCTCGAGCTGGTAAAAGGAGTTCTCAAGCTAAAGCAAGTGCCGAGTCGGAGCCGAGGATCGGCTCCGAACCCATCCAGCAAGAAAGAAGGCGAGAGAAGACAACTAACATGGAACGTTATGGTAGGTACATAACTTCTAGTTTTTAACCCATACTCCTAAATACTTGATTTTATCATGTCCCCATAAATACAGATATTGCTGAACCAATTGTCTGTGGGTACATAGTTTACTGCTATTGCCTTTGTTTTAGCCTCATTAATGTTGTATCCCGAAAAGATTTGAAACTGTGTCAGAATGTTCCACAATACTGTAATGTCTCTTTCTGGTTTTGTCAAGTATAAAATAATATAATCTGCAAATAAAGCCATCTTTTCTTGACTACCATACCTTGAATTTCTGAGTGCCTTATTTTCTTTGCCATTAGATGTGAATATAATGCAAATAACAAAATGGAAAGAGGACAACCCCTACCTGGTTCATCTGCTCAAGCACAAGTGTTAAGAGAAGACCCCGCCTACTTTAATTTTCGCCTCAGATCCCTCATATAGCCTTCTAATCAACCTTATAATATTTTTCAGGATGTGGAACTGCTTCCATTGCCCTGCTCATAAAGTCTCAGCTTACTTTGTCAAATGCTTTCTCTGCATAAAGACCCATGGATCATCAAAGTTCTGTTAATGTTGTCAAATGTTTGCCTCCCCTCCACAAAATCAGGTTGATCCATATTTATCAAGTTTGGCATTACTTTTGTCATTTGTTTAGATATTATAGACATGAACACTTTATAATCATGGTTTAATATTGAAATGGGCCTGTATGAAGCTGGGTCTGATGGATCTTTACCCTGTTTAGGTATTACAGCTACCACTGCTTTCTTCCAGGATGTTGGTACTTTTCCTCTTCTTAAAATACTGTTAAACAAAACCTTCCAGATCTTTATCAGTTTTTTCCCTACTAGCTTCCAAACTTCCACAGAAATACCATCTATTCCTGGGGACTTTCCTGTAGATTGGTTATACATCACAATTTTTATTTCATCTCCTCCTATTCTAACCATTAGTAATTGAGCCTCATCTACCACTAACCTTGGCATATTTAATTTTTCCATAAACATTTCCATTTGTATCTTTTGCGGATTTACATACTTCTCTACTTTATACAGACTTTCATACAATTTCCAAAATATTTCTAATACCTCTGCAGGATCTGTTATTACCTTCCTTTGTTATAGGCTCCCTAAGTAGAAGCCTTTTCTACTTTCTGTTGCCTGAGTCATCATGATAAAAGGTTTTGTGCTGTACTGTTATCAAAAAAACAGGTGCTTAACAGCAATTTTTCTAAACTCATACATATTATCACAGTAATCTCTTATTTTCTGCTTAGCATTCTGCAGTTGATCATCCTCTTGTTCTGTGAAATTCCTCCTATTCTGCAGTACTTTAGTCTCCCTAAATAATTCTTGTTACTTCTTAACCACTGCTTCCTTTCTTTTATTTCCACCCTATTTAAGACTCCCTATCTATATTTTCAGAAGAAATTTCTATCCTGTCTTAATAGCTCCTAAATAATCTTCACTACCCATTCCTTAAATTCCACTCTTTTCAACAGGTAGATGGGAAAGTGCCAGTGTCTAATTTTTATTTTATTATCCTGTGTTTTTATTTTAGTTATTATTGGCGCATGATCTGAAATAGTTATTGGATGCGTATCAAGACCTTCAGTTAAATGCACATGTTCCTGTGAAATGTAAATTGTATAGCCTTGCTCAGTTTTTATATCTTGGGGAAAAATATGTAAATTCACTCTGAACTTATTACTGAATTCACATCTTCCAGTCCAAATATTTTCATAAATATCTTCAAAAATCTACCCTCCTTTGTTATACTTTCCTTTCTGGACCCCCCCCATACATCTTCACTGTCACAAATCACATTCCATTCCCCACCTACAAGTAATATTCCTTGCTGAAAACTGATGATTTCTTCCAGAATTTTCTTAAGCTCCATTAAAGCACTTTTAGGTGGAATATAAATACATGTCAGTGTAATCCTCCCCCTTGCCAGTAGTCCCTTAGCATTACAAATCTGCCATTATCTTTTTTTTTATCCTCTTCTATCACTATTGGAGCTCCTGTTGCATTTAATACAAGTACTCCTCTTTTCCTTTGTCCTAGGTATTCCGCTAAATAACCATCCTGAAAACCTTGTAAAATTCAAATGTTCAGTTCTTTCTAAGTGTGTCTCCTGTAATATAGCTGTTTGCATTCTACATTTTTAATAATAATTAGCTACTCTTTCTTTTTTGTATTTATCTGTGAGGCTGTTGACATTTAAAGACATTACAAAGAGCATCATTGCATTACAAAGTTGTTATTCCCACCTTTTAAGTATAACACCTTTTTTGTTAATTGTCTAGTTCAATCTTGTGTTACATGCATACACTGTTTGACAGGTTGACATTTTATATAGTTGTTTCCTGTCATATCACATCCTAAAAAACTTTTTGTTTTATCGAAAGCCCTCAAACAAAAAAAAAAACACACTCCAAAACCCCCTAAAACATTAACTTAATACTAACACATAAAACTATGTACATCTTCAGATACTGAAGTTTTACCTTCCTAATGGGAACAAAAGTCCCAAACTGACAGCCACACTCGCATACCTGAGTTAACATAAAAAAGGTTAAACATGCTAAGACGTGTGGTGCTGCCTGTGCTTCTACTAAGTGCTAATTGGTTTTGTCTTTTTATCTCTCTCCCAGCTGGGAAAACCCCCGATTGCATTCAGAGAACAGTATCTTACAGCCAATTTCTCTTCAGCTAATCACTCTCCACCAGACTGTAGTCGGTTTCTCTTTACCAGATTGTTTCCATGGAAACACGAGGACCAGCTGCAGAATTGCTACTGAGAATGCACATATTTGCTAGAAAAAAAGCCTCATAATATTTAGTATTATTTTTTCATTTACTTGCTTACTCTGATTTAGTAACAAGTATTCAAGTCCTTAATCCAGTCATTTCCCCATGCAAGAATGAGAAAAAGCATTTTTTTTGTGTCATGCTCTTTTAACCAGGCATTTTGCCTTGCACTGTCTACATTTCTTAAAACTGAACAAGAAGAAAAAGAAGGGAGAAAGAAAAGGAAAAAAAAAACAGCAGTATGACCTGTTTACAACCCCATTACACTTAAAATAACGGAGAAAACTTTACTTTGTAGCATGCAAAGAAAGTCATATACCACAAAAATAGTGCTGGTAAGAAAAAAAATCTTAGTTAACTTGCTCCCTCCTTTTTCCCTTCCCAAAGCATTTTTGAACATTAATGACATGAAGTAGGGCATATGCCTTAGAGTCCCCCACAAGTCCCAACAGATTCTGAAAAAGTCCAATATTTCCAGATTTTCTTCTTCTGTCTTATTTCACACACATAATCATTGCATTGTAATACCACATTGTTACTGGTTTTATTACTGTTCAACTCCGTCTCTCAAATCCTGTGTCTGCTTCATTTGCAACGTACTCTAGATTTTTCTAGTCAGCTCTCGTGCTCCCTTCCTTCACTCCAACATTTTCCATTGAAACATTGCAAGAAGACATTGCAAGAAGGTTTCACATGTAGTTTCTCTGTGGTCTTTACCAGAAGAACAAGAATCAAAATGTTTCTGTTTTACAGATCACTTTTTGTTGGCCAAACTTTTGTATTTCCTTCTTAGCATGTACTTCAGAATGATCTTGTCCCTCCAGGGAAGAATACCTTGAAGGCAGCTGGGTACAGCAGTTTGAGTCTCACACCTGCGTCTCCACATTCCTCGAATAGTGGATTTAAGTGTGCTTCTCTTCTGCCTGATGTACAGTGAGTAATCATTCTCCGCAAACACTCTGCTGTCTCCCACTTTTAATACTTTGTCTTTCTGCCACAGTTTTTGTCAAAATCAACTCCTGCTGGTAGGATTGCATCTTTACTGTTAAAGGTCTAGGTTGCCTTCTCATAGCCAGGTTTGGAGCATACACATGATATGCTCTTTCAGCTAACAACTCCTGCTGTGAAATACCAGTCCAGTTGCTTATTTGTGCTTTCATAAAATTAATACAGCCTGTTCCTTCCAGTTTCTGTGGTATAACTGAAAATCTTAGGTTTTCCTTAAGTGCCCTGTTCTCTAATTATATTATTTTTGAAAAATCTTTTCTTGAGCAGTCTCATATTCAGCCTGCCTTTTCAATTCGATCTCTGATTTGCAGCTTTATCACCTCATCTGAATATTTGTTTAAAGCTTCTTCCATTTTTTCCAGCCTTTTGTTGTTTGTGTTGATATACTCCATCAGTGTTTCATTTATTTTAACCAGGTCTTCGTGCAGTTGTCTTGTATCTTCCTGTAGATTACTGGAATTCATGTCTGTAGGTTGCATTGATTTTTACTGAACAGCTCAGAACTTTCCCCAGTCAGTGTTTCTCCCTCACTTTTTATAGCTGATTTTTTTCTTGGCATCCAGGCAGTGCACTTACCAGCCAGTTACTGAAATTTACCGATAAACACAACTCTGCTGGCCTTCACTGCTGAGTTTCTGTTTTCACACTGGGAGAGCTAGAATTAAGCTGTTACTCAATATGCAGCGATCTTGGAAGTCCCTGTATTCAGTCCACATTGTCATGGAATGTAAGCAATCGTGCAGGGATAGGCAAAAAAAAGCAGAAAGCATTGAATTATGTTAAGAAATGTAGGGTGCAAATAGTATTTCAGGAATCGCACACTTGGCTAATATGAGCATGTGTATTTGACAAGGAATGGATGCCAGGATGACCATTCAGAAGAATCTTAGAGGCAAACAAAATAGGGAGCAATATTGATTGGTATATACTAATAGTGGTATTGGACAAGATAAATGTTACTTGTGGTCGCAGAGAGCTATTTGCAAGGGGAGATGATTACACTGGCTTATTGTTATAGTCCACCAAAACCTACTGTTATGCGGCTTAATATTCCCTGATGAAAGCAGATTTTTTTTATTTATAGGTGAGAGACTGACTGCAATTTGATTTACAATGGTAAGGATGTATCAGAAGGACCTAAAAGGGAACTGAAGGGATTGAATATTGCTGGTCTCTGCATTTTGTTAACAAAACTGTATTGCATTTATTTATTTACTTGATTGAATATTGTCGGTCTGTGTCTGCATTTTATCCTCCCGCCCATGTGGTGGTGTATTCTTAAACTTGGTGGCTTTGGAATGCCCACCCCTGCTGTAAATTTTATTTTGGACACTCCTCCCAGTCCCAACTCATTTGCTCATTCTAGTGAGTACAAAAGACTGCCCCCTTGCTTCTTTGATTTTGGACACTCCTCCCAGTCCTGTATCATCAGCTCATTCTACTGTGTACAGAGAGAGCATTTGGGAAGTCCAACCCCCTTAATTTCTTAATTTTGAATTATCTTTTGTTTCCTCCCTCTCCACTTAAAAATTCAGTTGTTTTTACTGTAGTTGTGTTCTTCCTACTTTACCACCTTATTTTGCTTTGCTGCTTGCTCTTAAGTGTTCAAGTGATTTTATTCTGCTGCATTTATTACTGCTTGTTAGTAGCCTGATTCAATTTGTCTGTTATTCTAAGCCTTTTAGTTTTGGTTTCAGCACTTGGTTTTCGGGCCAGTCATTTTGTATTTAAGGTTTTTGTGGTCTACACTGTTGTGGACAAACCCTTATAAAAATCATCTCTCCTCAAGTCGGTCCATGTTTTCAGAACACTATATCTGGACAATTCCCATCAGTTTCTCCGGCTAGCCTGGTCAAAATGGGCATACTGAGACAGTGTAGCAACTGCCTCATGTTCACTTACAACCCTCTTCTCCAAGCACATAATTCTAATTGCATGAAATGCATCTACATCAGTAACTTGGAATCCATGCTGTCTTGCGCCACAGTCATTACTCCTGACTAAGAGGAGATTGCCAGTACAAACACCATACCCACCCACATCACATAGCCAAGCACAGCACATACCCACCTATGCAGAGGTTCTCAATAAAAATTTACCTAAACGGCAGAGTCCTCCAAAACACACACATAAACATTCTACACACAACACCAAACACATCACAGACAGCAGACAACACACCAGTGTATCTCAAACACATCCCATAAGGCATAACAGTAATCCAAATGTACACACCAATGTCCCCCTCACCAGGCTTGACAAGGAGAAGGTTACGGTCTGGTTTGTCAGGTACCAGAATCCGCCACATTACACATTCACACAAGTCTCTCCAAAAGAGGTACAAGTATGACTCTGTCAATTTCCATGTTGGTGTGAATGACTTGAGACGTAAAACAGAATCCCAAACTTGAGCATCCTTGAAAGGCTAACACAACCTGGTGTAAATCCCTGTCTCATCAGGTGGGGGGCCAACTGGCTCACTGATAGGACCCATAAGGTCAAAATAGGCACCTCCATCTCTGACAGCAGACCTGTCACTAGTGATGTTCCCCAGGGATCTGTCCTGGGATCCCTACTGTTTGGCATCTACTTCTGAGAGGTCCAGGCAAAGCCAAAAGGCCTGTGGCTGACCAACTTTGCAGACAACTGTAAGTTGGGTGCTGTCATTGACTCCCCAAATGATGTTAACATACCACAAGAGGGTCTCACAGCAACATATGACTGGTGCCAAAGTCATGGCCTTAAGTTGAATACAAAAAAAAATGTATTATACCATTCGGCAAAAACAAGGTCCCTACTGATTACCACATCAACGGGAACCTCCTAAGCAGACAACCTGCGGTGAGAGACCTCGGTACATAGGTTGACAACAATCTCACATTCAAGACGAGTCATGAATCAGTGGTCAGAAAAGCCTTTTACTTGGTTCATCTCATAAGTAAAGGGATTGCATCCAGAAAAAAGGTTATTGCCTCTTTGTACTCCTCCCTCATTAGACCAGTAGTTGAGTACAATGCTCTGTTTGGTGTGTACCTCTCCATATACCTGCATCAGCTGGAAAGGCCACAGAAATACCTCACAAAGAGAATCAGTTGGCCTCCAACACCTGTGCTATGTGGACAGGCTCAACTCACTATCACTCTACTCAGTATAGTAATGATTGCTTGGAGGTGATTTGTGCCTCACCTACAAGGCAATCTCTGTGCCTGCCCTGCTAGAGATGTTCCATATCCGTAAGTCTTGATCCTTGCTCTTTACCCACTTGAAAGGCCTAACTCTAATATGCGACATTAACAAAACCTGTTGGAGAGAGAGGTTTGTCTCCCAGTGGCTACCTCGTCTCTGGAATAGACTTCCCATACACGTCAAGCAGAGTATGTTGCTGACCCTCTTCAAGCACAGCTTTGAGTGGATGGGAAGCCACAAATTTGTCCCAGGGATCCACCTGTGTCCCTCATTGACAGGGGCAACAGGTGCTGACTGAGGTTTCTTTTTTGGAGATAAAGTCTTGGCTAGGCTTGTAAGGACCCCAGGACCATTAGCCTAGTAACCTTCTATGATCATATATAACAAAGGATGGTCAATTTATTAAGAAATATATGAGGATGTTTGGTGTGGAAGATGTAAATTCAGTAGTAGGAAGTGAGATAATTCACATTCTAGACCGGATAGAATTCATGTTTCACAGGAGCATGCTTATTTAATTGAAAGCTGTAGCTTGCATCCACTAGCAATTTTTATTGGTGCGTGATCTGAAGTAAAGGTAAAGATCAATAGCGAACAACAACACCAGAACTGATGTAACAAGACTGTTAAACTCACCACAATATTGTAGACTGACATCCGAACATTTCAATATTCGGATGTCAGTCTTATAATATTGTGGTTCGTGTTCATTAAATTATTTTTGGATTAAATACTTCCTTTGCCTTATTCGACTAAGCCTGCACGCTACTTTTCAAAACCTAGATGGGATGGTGAATAAAGGTAAAGATGCAAGGTAATGAAGTAAAAATTAAACAGTTGTGCTTTCCTACCTACCTATTAAAAAAGAAAGGAATTTATGGAAAGGATTGTAGATGCAATCCAGGATCTATTAGGGAAGGTAGAAATTTCTTCACAAAGTATAGTTAGTGAATGGAGAAACAAATATGAGACTATATGCTGTCTCAGTTAAATAAACCAGTACGAGTGAAACTGGACCCGGTCAAGTAGAAGAAAACTTTAATGTGAACACACATAAAAACTAAAACATCAGTTAAGCGCTTTCATCTGTGCAATACAGACTTCATCAGTTTTATTTAGCTGAGACAGCATATAGTCTCATATTTGTTTCTCCAGTAGTTGTGTTCGTTGCTTTGGTTTGTACATAGTTAGTGAATGGGATAACATGAAAAAAAGGGTTTAACAATGGGGTAGAAATAAGTGAAAGAGACATGAGAAGTAAGTAATAAGAATTACTTAGAGGGGCTGACAAGAGTTAGTGTTGCAGAATAAAGGAAATCTGAGGGAACAAGAATAGGAGCAACTGTGGTGTGCTAAAGGGAAAATAAGAGACTATTTGGATAATGTACATATGAGTTTAGAAAGGTTGCTGTTAAGCAACTATTTTTTGATGATTCCAGAGCCCCCAAAAATTAGAATGACTACTTAGGCAACAGAAAGGGTTGTCACCCAAGTCATGGAGCCTATTTCTATAGCGATTAGAAATATTTCAAAAATGTTTTGAAAATTTGTATAAAACAGAGGAATGTCAAAACCAAGAAAAGGCACACATGGAAATATTTATCAAAGACTTAATTATGCCAAGGTTAGAAGAAGATGAGGCTCAACAATTAATAAAATAGGACGAGATAAGATATAAATTATGATATATAATCAGTCAGTCAATGGGGAAATCCCCAGGAACAGACAGTATTCCTCTGGAAGTTTGGAAATTAGGAGAGTAGAAAAGTCTTAAAGATCTGTAAGGTTTTGTTTAACAGTATTTTAAGGGGGGGGCAGCATCTTGAGGAAAAAAGTTATGATGGCCGTATTCCCCAAAGAGGGTACATACCCTTTAGAACCTGCTTCATATAGACCCATTTCAGTTTTGGACAGTGATCGTGTCTACATATGCTAAAAAAATGTGATTCGTATTGTTCAGTATGGTTTTGTGCATGGGAAGCAAACCTTTGACAACATTAGTAAAACAATGATGATCCAGAGGGAAGCAAAATGGTATTTTTTTACATTGTTGATGGGTATTAATGCAGAGAAAGCATTCACTAGATTTGGCTGAGATTTTGAGTAGGTCAGTGGAATCCTTTGCATTTCTAGATAGAATAATAGGGTTAATTAGGAGGCAATAATTAAGATGGTAAGTTTCCTTTCCAACAGGCTGTGTTTCAACAGAGAACCCAGGCAGGGGTGGCCTCTTCCCCATTTTGTTTGCTTTATATTTATAACCAGTGGCAAAGAAAGTAAGGGACTCAAAATGGTTAATCAAGGAAAGTTAGCTTTATTTGCAGCAGATATTATTTTATATTTGGTAAGTTCAGAAGTGGGCATTTCAGTGTTGTTGAATAATATGAGACAGTTTCAGATCTTTTTGGGATGCAAACCTAAGAGCTAAATCAAAGGCTATAGTGGTAAACTATGTACCCGCACATGAATTATTTCAGCAATATCAGTATTTATCGGGACATGAGATGAGTTATTTAGGTGTATGGATTAAAAAAGATTCCATTATGGCAGCTCAGGATATGTGGCAATAGACTTAAAAGATAATGCAAAAACTGAAGCATTTGGAAACTTTTGATTATGCATATGGATAGTATGACATAGGCTGTAAATATGTAGGATTTTGGATGCAGATATGTAAGGAATACAACAACAAAAATACAGAATGTTATATTCATAATGTCACAAAAAGTATTCTAAGAAATGGAGAAAGGAGATTTTGCCAATAGGGCTTACTGCAAGTAGGAATATATAAAGTAGGCAAGTGGAGGCTGGAATTTATTGGGGAAAATTAGCAAAGGAACCAAGGTATTGAGAGTAGAAAACCAGAGGGAAAGGTAATAGAGTATAATGAGGCGAAGCAGAAGTTTGGACTGCAGGTTATAGACTGCCTTCCCTATGAGGTATTGACATTGGATTATAGAAGAAGCAGAAAAGTATGGGGAATTGGTAAGTGAAAGACCACCTCTGGAAGAGTTTTTAGTCTGTACAGGAACAGAAGCTGCTATTAAAAGGAGGGATAATCAGTAGGGCTTACAAAATATTTTGTGATATTAAGAATAAATCAGAGGACATTAGAAATGATTAGGAAGACAGTCTGGAAAGTCATTTTCCAAAGGGACGAAGGAAGGACATCTGTATAACTCTCAAGTGTGCAACAAAGTCCAGAAGGCTTAGGGTTTTTGCATGTAGTCTTTGCATAATTATTTTTATACCTCAGGCAGACTTCAGAGCCTATTTCCTTAGGTAATATAACAAATGCTGGTGGTATGATGGAAAAGAGAGAGATAACTGAAAACAATATTTTTTTTCCCAGAATGTAATACCTTGGCAGTTTTTAAAAATTTCATACAGAGGACTTTGTCAGAATTGATGGGAAAGCAAATGATTGTAACTAAGGAAATTATTTAATCATTTATTTTTTAGCTGGGACACAGTGTCTGTATTGTCTATACGTAGTTGGGCTTTACTAAGTTCAATGCTATTGGCCGTCAAAAAAAGCATTCACTAGAGAATGGAAATAAAAATCAAAACCAGCTGTACTTTAAGTACTGAATATTGTAAATGAGATAAAAGAAGTAGAGATGGGATGGAAAAGGGAAGGAGGAAATTACATAAATAAATGGAATTTGTTGGAACAGTTCATGCAGAGTAATGTTCAAGAGGATAAGTACCACATAGGTAATATAATAATAATAATATAAGATACCACATGGGTGGTAATCCATTAAGTACAGAAGAAGTAATTAGGGACTTGGGGACCCAAGTTGATAGCAATATGTCATTTGGCAACCACGTGGCCAAAGTGGTTAGAAAAACATTTTATATAGCCCGCCTAATCATGAAGGGATTCACATCTAGATCAGGGGAGGTCATCGTGCCTCTTTACTCATCCCTCATCAGGCCCATAATTGAGTACAATGCCCCTTTTGGGATGTACCTTACCAGACATCTGCAGCAACTGGAAAGACCCCAAAAGTACCTCACCAACAGGATCAAAGGGCTCAAACAGATGCCATATGCTGCCCGGTTAAAGAAACTCCAGCTCTACTCAGTGGCATATACTGCCTGCTCAGAGGCGATCTGTGCCTGACATATAAATCCATGTCCAACCCGGAATTAATGGACATGCTGCACCTCAGAAAATCCAAATCCCATCGAGCTACGCGCTCGAGAGACTTGAACCTCAGCACTGAAATAAATAGGACATGCTGGAGGGACAGATTCATAACCCAGAGGCTCCCTTCACTCTGGAATAAAATCCCAGTCCAGGTTAGGCAGAGTCCCTCATTGACTCTCTTCAAGAGGAATCTTGATGAGTGGATGGGAGATCATAGGTTTACCCCGGGTATCACTTCTGTGTCACTGTTAGACAGAGGCACAGTACCTCAAAAAAGGGCATAGCAAAATTCATTTAAAATGGGTGGCGAAAGCCAAACACACTCTGGCTAGGCTTATAAATGCCCTAGGGCAGATAGCCTAGTATGAACCTATGAACCTATAAGTCAGGTTTAAGGGAAAGCAGGAATTGAGTAATTTATGTAAAGTAGAAGTGAATAATTAAGAAAGAAAACCTATATATGTAATGTATAATGCACATATGCCACATGTTGATGTGGTTTGTTTTCTGTCAATGTACGAGTGTCTGTCTTAAGTGGTAATTTAATGAACGTGTTTAAAAACTTATAATGCGGAACAATGGGAGGGAATATGCTTAACACCTAGATATGCAACAAAACCTAGAAGATTTAGAATGTTTGGATGTAACTATCTGCACAGGTATTTATTTACCAAACTAGGCTTCATTTCCTGCTACAGATGGTCAGTGCTGGAGATGCAGCTGGTGGGGGGGGACCTAGCATCACTTATATTGGGACCATGTATCAAAAAGGTGCAGGCTGTTGTGGAGTAGATACAAGAAATGGAGCTCAAGATGGTAAACCAAGGCAGCAACAGGGATCTTGTGGCCAAATGGATTTTCCCTCAGAGGGTGGAATCACTCATTCATAGCACAAAAGCTAAATAAAATGGAAATACGTCTCTACATCACCTGCAGTTGCCAACTAGCACACAGATAGATCAAAATAGATGAAGCTACGTGCACAAAAGCATGATTCATAAGTGGAGTCCCCCAGGGTTTAGTGCTGGGACCTCTCCTGTTTGGCATCTACTTCTCTGAAGTGAAAGCCAATATCAAAGGGTACTGGCTGACTAAGCTTGCAGATGACTGTAAGCCAGGAACTTTGAATCACCAAATGGCTTGGCCATCCTTCAGGAATGTTTGTCCCCAACAAATAACTTGTACAAAAAAATCATTAACTGAAACTGAATACCAAAAACTGCATTGTGTCCTTTGGGAAGTCATCTACCCTGAGGAGCTACCACACGCAGTGCACTCCTGAGAGTTGACCAAGTTGTTTGAGGTTTGGGAACTTATGTGGATAGTGACTTAACTTTCGATCAACATATGTCCAATGTAAAAAAAGTCCTTATGTTGTGCAGCTTATAAACAAAGGGAATGTGTCTAGATCTAGAAATGACATTGTCCCTGTTTACTCTGCTCTCAGTAGGCCAGTTATTGAGTATTATGCCTCTTCTGGCATACATTTGTCCAGACACATGCATTAATTGGAATGCCCACAGAGATGAGTTTACAAGACCTAAACAATGTTCTGCATGGATCAGTGAAAGCCCTGTTACTATACTCTGTATTTTACAGAATGCTAAAACGTGACCTATGTTTGACATAAAATGCATTTCCCGACCCAATAATGATGGACCTACTGCACCTCAAGTCAAATGGCTTCAGTTTAAGGTTTTAAATCTCTTCCTCAACATCAACAGAACAGTTAGAAGGGACGGGTATATCTTGCAAAGGATAATGTTGCTCTAGAACAGACCCACCATCCACATAAAGCTCATGACTGTCCGTATTCATATGGAACTTGGATCTGTAAATGGGTGTTAGAAACTTTAGGCTAAGGCTATGACTACCTGTACTATTAAGGGACAGAGACCGCTCCTAAATGCTTTATCCCATGCATGGGACTCCTCAAATTATCTGTGGTTTGATCCCAGTTATTACTATTAGGGGCAATATATAATTATCAACCTTGGACTGGATAAGGCGGGTTGATGCCAAGTGGAATAGGTTAATTTAAGCACCAGATGGGAAACTGAATAGGCTTAAAATGGCCCACAAGGGCCGCTAGCTTAGTACTTGCCTATGATAAGTTTAGGAGGGTGGGCTTATTGTAAGTAACTTGGGAGTAGCTTATATACAGTTATAAATCTGAGGTGAAAAGGGCAAAGAATCAAATGGAACCTGTAAAATGCCGTGATTCTCTTCCTTTATCATCCAATCCTATAACCATCATATTGCTTCCTTAGTGTCGATGCTTTTATTTTATTCCTGTTTCTTTTTGTCTTTTGAAGTCGTTACCATTTTGTACAAGACCAGAAAACCAACCTGCAAATGTTTTTAGATTTCAAGATAGTAAGAAGTTGGATTTTGATTTCTGCCTAAGACTTTGTCCCCTTCCTAGGCAAATTTAAGTAATTATAGTTTACTTAATCACCTTGCAAACAAAACAGAATAAAGCAAAACAGTAATAAGACTGATACAGCTGTTCAGATTAAGGTGGTGTTGAAGCACATTACTTGATAGAAAATATAATGAATATATAATATAACATGAGATGAGATGTTAATGAGCCATAGTAACAAACCTCCTAAACTGTCCATAGATGTCAGCCAGGCAAAATATGCTGTCTGTAATGCATGAGAAAATTAATTAGCTGAAGGCAGTTTAACATTGCAGTAGTGGGTCACCAGTTCATCAAGCTGCAATCCAAACCCAAAAGTCTGTACTAATTGTAAGGAGAATTGTAATCCAATAAGAAATGGTGGTGATCAAAGAAAAAATGGCAATAAGTTGTACTGTTTCATTTGTTTTTTTTTTTTGTTTGTTTTTTTTTGCGAAATTATAATGTGCAAAATGAAAATGTGTGAATGGTATAGAACTACCACAGTAAAATGAATCCCTGTTATTTTGACACTACAAATTTACATTGTAGATCTAATACTTCTTGAAGATTGACTAGAATGCATGGTTCCTTATTTGGGCAGTAGCTTGTTGATATTCTCCCTGTTCCCCTTCCTTCTGAAGTATGTAACTGTGGAAAAAGAAGTTTTCTGTTAATTTAGAATAGGAAATAATACATAGAGGGACTGGCTGCTAATTAAAAGTAACAGTAGTTGCAAAAGCTACACAAGTTAATACATTGTCTGCTGGAGCCTACCTATGGGACAGAAGTCCGTTTATGAACCTTCTGTCTTTAAGGATTTTGCAAATTCTGTTTTGAATTTGGAAGCCAGGGGCAGTAATAGAGCAGCATATATTTTAGCCAAAATTAGGTAGATTTTTCTGACCATTCTCTGCCTTGAGCTTTTTTTTCACTGTTTGCATATGTACTTGGAAATTAAATACTTTAACTCTTTTGCATCTATGTATGCCATTTTCCCTTTAGACCCTACAGTATGACCTGTGTGTAGAAACTTTCACTTCCATGCCTGCAGGCTCTTAGTGCTGCCTAGTTAAAACAAATTTGTTTTGTGTTGTTTAGACATTGTGTACGTTTAACCTCTGATAATCAAAAAAAATCTTGCAGTGCTGTTGCTCTCAATATTCTTTGTGCTTTTTTAAAAAGAAAAAACACATTTATGTCTTATTTCTTTATATTTGAGAGAGAAATCCTGACTCTTTCCAGCCAGTCTGTCCTGACACACACACACAGAACTGATATAACAAGGGATCAGTCAGTTGGATTGTGCAGTGTTTGTGCAGCTATTTGCAGCTTTAAATGGAACCAGCTAAAATTAGCAATCACTATTCAGCTCCCTCTTTTTAACAAGCATCTAAGATGGCTGCTGTGCAAAATTTACCAAAAAATAGCCATGTTATATACTTTGCAGATAATCTTCTGCTCTGCATTCGGACCGGCTCAAAGGCATTACATTTATAAGAACAAACTTCACAGAGACAGATGTAGAGGCACTTACGTTGCATTCAGATGTCTGTGGGGTACATACTTAACAAAGCGGCTATGCTAGCTGAGTAGGAAGGTGCCTGAGAATGAAAGTAACTGACCCTTCTGTCATTTGCACAGCCATTCTGGGGGCTATTCTTCATTTGTGTGAAGTAAGCTTGAAACCTTTAATGTAGCTACTGTGTATTTGTAAAACACTTTGAAGTACTTTTTGTTTACCCCACTCAGACATTTATAATGCATTTTTTTCAAAATAAGCACAAGGAAGGGAAAGTAAATCAATGTATCAACAGCAGTGTCGAAAGGGAGGAGCTTACAAAAAACAATTTACAGTAAGGATGAGCAGGTTAAAAATCCCCAAGTTTTAAAAGCAGTTCAAGGAATGGGAGGTTGAGTGGGAAAAAAATCACTAGTAGGGAGTTGCCAGCAGTGCTTGTAGATTTTGCAGGCCTCAAGTCTTATTGGAAAAGACAAGGTCACAGATGAACTCTGTGTATTTAAGTATCACTTAAGAAAGGAAATGACCAAAGGGGGAAAAAACGTGAAATGTGCAACCTGGGTAATTTAAGTGTCTGTCACATAGAACAAAAACACAAGGCTAAACAGATTTCCGCAAAACAGAAAAAAGTGGAACAGTTAAACAGAAAGCAGCTCTATCAGTTTAAGCAAGTACACAGACACAGAGATTATTTTCCTTGCTTCTTTATATCAAATCAGCAGGGAGTTGCCAACAATGCTTGTAGTTTTTACAGCCCTTTAATCTCTGTCTCTTTGGTAACACCTTTCTCATTCTTTTAGCTAGTATAGATATAAACACTTTATAACCATTGTTTAAAATTGAAATGGGTCTATATTTGAAGCTGGATCTGATGGGTCTTTACCATCCTTAGTTAATGCAGACACCACAGCTTTCTTACAAGATTTTGGTGCACCCCCTTTTAAAATAATGTTAAAATCTTTTAGGTCTTAGTCATTGTTTCTTCCTACCAACTCCCAGACTTCCACAGGAATGCCATCTGTTGCTGGGGACTTTACTATAGATTGATTATACATCCCAAATTTTATCTTCTCTCCTCCTATCTTAACTGTTAGTTGTTGAGCCATCTTGCCAGACTCTTAAGAAAAAATCAGTGGTTGCTGAAGTCTGCATGGTCCCATCGTCAACACCACTTGATATTTCAGATGCTAGTTTTGGGAATTTTCAAAAAGTAGTTGCCATGGTAGACAGGCCAGACGTCTTTGAATCCTGATTTTGCCATCCTTCCAGCCCCCACTCATTCTATAACAAGAGGTATAACAGACTTTGTTTGGGAAGCTGTATTTATGGGGTAAAAGTGCAGAGTCTGTGGAATAAATAAAACCGACCAAAATACTTAAACTGTCTGAATCATCTGTGGTCTCCAGGACTCAAGTGATCACAGACATCATCACAGTCATGTGTTACATAAGCAAACTGGGGGCACCAGATCTTGCTCTCTCTCTCTCTCTCTCTAGAATGTCCATGGTAGCCTAAGATTTACCAGTTCAGTGCAGTCTAACCCCACAGGCTTCATGCATTCCATCAGAGCAGATCTCTGTGCCGGTCAAGCTGAGCAGGACCAGATAGATCTGTTTACCGGTTTGCTGGTTTGCAGCAGACCACTAATAAAATTGTGCTCCTGGATTCCTTGTAAACAGGCTTGGAAAACAAGGTGCCTTTTCATTCCCATGGTTGGGAATGTTCCAGGATGCCTTCCCACCTTTTTTACTGATAGGGACGTTCTGAAGATTCAGAAGGTCACTACAAAGATCATTGTGGTGATTCTCTTATGGCCCAGGCAACAGCAATTATCCCTTCTTTTGGAATTGCCAAGGGCAATTACTACAAGCTTCATCACAGACTGGACCTAGTCACGCAAGACAGTGGCAGTTTGGTACATCCTAGCTTGAAACAACTTCAACTGACTTCCAGGTTGATAGAATTTTATTACCTTTTAAGCATCTATTTTCTGAGGGTATGCAGCAAATATTAAAGGAGACATAAAAAGGACCCTTTTAGTGCCAGTTTGCCTGCTGTTATAGATTACTTGAGTGAAATTTCCTGGCCATTGTTCCTCCTGTATCAGGGTTTCCTTCTCTGCCATTTCATCCTATCTGCCCATGGAAACCCCCCCCCCCCTTCAACAAAGTCTCATGTTAAGAATTTTTTAAAAATGGTTCTGCATATCTATCCACCTAAGAAAACATGTGGCTTCTCCTTGGGATCTTAATTTTCTTTTGGAAAAACGTAACACTTTCGCCATTTGAACCAGCTCATTAGGCTGATAATGAGGTTTTTAAGTGGGAGAACAGTGTTACTGTCTTTTTGCAGAGGTCAAAGCAATAAGTGTCTGAATTGAACGCTCTTATAATGTCTGCTTTATCTTATTTTCTATAAAGGTAAAGTCTCCTTGAGAAACATTCCTTTTATTTATGCCTAAAATGGTATCCAATTTTACTTTTGATCAACACTATCTAGCCCCGTCTTCATTCTAGAAAGGATTCTACAGAATCTGGATATCCACAGGCACCTCTAATATTATCTTGACAGAACTAAAACCTCAAGTTCTGATCAGTTGTTCATTTCATATGAAGGTAAGAAAAAAAGATAGTGTCAAAGGAGACGATTTCCAAATGGTTGTCTTATACTATTTCTTTTTGTTGCTCCCACCGTACAAAATGATTCTAGGTAGGTTCACTGCCCAATCTACCAGAGCCTTGGCTTCTTTAATTGTTTTTTGGAAAGGGATGGACTCGAAGTATTTTAGTGGCAGCAACTTAGTCCTCTGTACTTAATTTCATGAAGTACTACAAGCTCGATTCCTTTTCTAGGTCCAGAGCAGGTTTCGCTAAGACCATTCCTCAGGGACTCTCATTTATCGAGTCATTTCTCATGGCTGGAAAGTGATTTTATTTGTAGTTTGGTGATTTAACCATGATCAGTTGAGTTTGTCTTTGGTTTTTCAGTTGTGTACTTTGACAGGTGCTGGCAAATGGTCCAGCTGTTAGTTAGCAATCAGCAAAAAAAAAAAAAACAGTGTAATTGATGCATTAAGTAGATGTTAACGCATGCTTTTTTTGTTTATCCCCTGCCAGCTGCACTTACAAAGACATTAATGATTGCACAGTCTGTCTGTACACATGCAGAATCACATAAGTAAATTTCTTTGACTCATTTTCAGATATGTCAGGAAATTATAATGGTATACGTATCACTGTCATACCCAAACTGTTAGAAAATAAAATAGAAGGTCATCATTCTCACTGTTGCAGTAGCCTCTGGGTTGTATCCTGCCAAGGATGCAGCAACCGGCTAGCTTTTGAAAAATTTCATTCCCTCCCACACTCACTCAAGGATGCCTGTTCCTGTAATGCATGATCAAGCAAAATGATACCGTGCCAAAGGATATGTGGGTAGTAGAAAGACCCTGTGCTTGCTTAATGGCATTTGAATAAAATGGCTGTTCTGAATGCAAGTTGTATAATATTCCTAAAACCAACACTCCAGGTATCTAGATTTTCTTTGGCATGACGTTTTGTAGCTATGTCATCGTGAACTGTACTGAATGCTTGAGTCCTTACGAGGGAAACATGCTGCTACAGAAATGCAGCAATCTTAATGGGTTTTAGTCAACTTAAGTGATTTATAGTAAGAAAAATAGAAAAGTGTTCACAGTAATTGTGTTCTTGTGTATGAGATTACAGTGCTTGCTTCAAAAGTTGTTTATCTTTGTGTACATGCCCATGAAGTTATTGCAATGCTGAAATGAAAGCTTGCTTGAGAAGTAATTTTTCTTGATCTTGATTATTTTTTTCTGGAGTATGCTTACATACATATGCATATTTTTTTTTTAAATTAATTTAGGCAGTTGAGTCAATACAAGCTGAAGATGAGAGTGCAAAACTCTGCAAAAGGAGAATTGATCATTTGAAGGAACACAGCACTGATCAGCCAGCTTCTGTGAACATGTGGAAAAAGAAACGTATGGATCGAATGATGGTAGAGCACCTTTTGCGTTGTGGTTACTATAATACAGCTGTAAAGCTAGCCAGGCAGAGTGGGATAGAGGTAAGATCATTTTACAGCTGCCGCTTTTCTGTTGTGTTTTAGGTGAGACGTGCACAACCACAAGTTTGAAGATCTACAATGCAATGTGCATAGTTTTAAGAATGCTAGTGGGCCTTACATTTCTGTTCTGAAGGTTGCTCTAAGGTGTTCTTGTCACTGGAAAACCTCTGTCTCTCTGACCTTACACTGTACTTTTTCTTTTGAAGAAAAAACAATGGTGAATTGCACGTGTCTCTCACTCATTTATTAGAAATTAAACACTTCACAGACACGTGCGTAGGACCTGTGTCATTTCATGAATAGTTGATAAATTTTGTTCTTTTCTTGCATGCCTTTGATTTCCAGTGCATCTGTTTTCATGCATACTCTTGTTTTGTTTGGACAGAATTGTTTCATTCAGCATTTCATCCATTATACGAGGCTGATGAATACTGCTTTTCATGAAACCACTACTAAACTTGCATCTTCTTTGGTGTAATGTGTTGGTTTGTTTTTTGTCTTATAGTAAAGCTTCACTTTGTGTTCTGTGAGTATTGTTTTGAGCAGGGTAGCTGAGTGTATACCACTGTTTTATTTATTTATTTATTTATTTATATATATATATATATATATATATATATATATATATATATATATATATATATATAATTTTGTTATTTTGATTGAGTGGAAATTGTCTGTAGTTTCCCTTATTGTGCAGAAGCACCGTGCTGTTGATTATTCACATGTAGTTCTAGCATTTATTGTGTTTTTCTAAATAAAAAGTGACTTTTTTGTTTAACGTCTTTGTTGCTCTTTTTTTACTTTAAGCGTCTCAAATCTGGATTACTTCCCAGAATGGTATTTGAGATACATCCACAGACGTTTGTCTTGGTATTGATACAGTGGTTCCTGCTTCAGAGAGATATAACAATGAATTAAGCTGAACTGGATGAAGTGAAGGGATTATCTTTTTGCATTTCAGAGGACTGTTGTCTAAAATATTCTAAAAATATTAGTTCAATTCTTCATATAGCTAATGTATTTGTCTTGTAACTGTAGCAGTTTTGAAGTTATGAACTGATTTCCTGTTGGATGACACAGAGTTGAATTTGTCTTTCTGTTTAATTTATCTGTGAAAATCTTTTGCTGTGGATGTTGGACATGCTTAACTGGATTGCCTACTTGACCTAATTGATGTTTAATAGCTTGAAGCTTCTTGGTTCAGATATTTAGGTGACTTTACATATGTTTATTTCAGAAGCTTAGCTCACTGTGCCTGTGCTCTGGTATCTCTGTCATGCTTTCAAGACTGGAAATTTAGACTGTGAGGGTTTAACGTTTATTCTTACATCACCCCCTTCCCATCAATGCAAACTGCTCAGTGAATCCTCTGCCTTCACCTAAGAAGTCTATTTATTCCTCCTACAGGGGTTATGAAATCCATGACTAAAGAGCTCTCCAGCTGGCATTGGGCTTGTTAATATAGTAGTGCAAGAGACCTGATGCCCATTCATTCCCTTATGAGAGTGGATGAACCAGCCTTGCCCTCTCCTTCAGTGGTGAGAGCTGGGTTGTAGGGAGTGAACTAGTCCATTGTTAGTGGAGACCCCAGTCTAACTCCTCTCCCATTGATGAATTTGCAAGCTCTACAATTACTAACACATAAGGACGAATGCTTGCTGGTGTACATGCCACCTCTGACCTGACATCAGCCGTCCACTACCATCCTCCCCTGCCTGGATTCTCCAGTGCTTCAGCTCTTAATTGAACACATGGGTCATCTGATTCATAGTTGGAGATTTATCCCATTATGCCTGGGGGCTAAGTTTCTTAAAACATTGGTTATTTCATGTATTTGTTTTACAACTGAACTTGATTAATTTTGCTTGCAAAATTTAAAGATCATTTGTTATATACGATTACAGTTTGCTTGACTTGCTGGAAGTGCATTGCTAAACTTTACATTTTTTTTATTTACTGATTTGCTGGTGCATGAATTTTTAATAGGTAGTGCTAGATATGACTGAGTATATTATTTAATGTCACTAATGAACAGATTTATCTTTCATAGACTTAAGTCCTTTGATAACATTTTTTATGGTTGACTGCTATGATTTTGAGATCTTTTGTGGAAAATCACTGTAACAGTAAATTGTAGTACTTTGGTTTAGTCATTCAGTGGGATTCAGTAATCTCTGCTGGGTTTACGTGTTTGGCAATGAGCAGCGGCATTGATTACGTATTCATGCTGTGCACCATGTTTAAATGTAAACAAGCACAGTTTTGTGGCCGGCAACACTGTTGCCAGCCAGAAAGCCAGGCAAAGTAACACAAATAGAGCAAACTAGGTTAGCAGGATTGCGTGGAATGCCACGATGATTACTGGGATTTATTATATAGTAAGGTAAATGGTACAAACACAGTACAGGACAGTGTTTCCAGTGCAGAGTATTGTGGAATCCCATTCCAGGCATTCTGTACAAGTTGTGTAAATGATATGTAACGGTGCACGGACTTTTAAAATAAACACAGATGAATTGTAGGGATGAGCACAAGGAAGAGAGGTGAAATATAATGTACAGCGATGAGGGATGTAAGTGGAAGACAGTTGTAACAGGAACACTAAGCACATGTCAACATGGTACAGTACGTACTGCACAGTGAAAATGTACATTATGCGACTGTCAGACAAGGTGACGTAACAATGGAAACGTGTCTTTGTAAGATAAGTATTCTGACATGAACAGTGGAGAGGACATCTGTCAGGGATGTTAAGTATAATTGGGATTGAGTGCATATCGTGAAGCTATGCAAACTGATTTGCCTGAATATGATTGTAATGTCAGCAGTGATGTCCAACAAGTGGGACACAGTTGTAGGCTCATGGATAACAGTAAAAGAAGCGCTCACAATCTTGGACAACATCAGAATAATACCACCATTAATCTTATGTGTCAGCTACAATATATGTGATTTTAAGTGACCATAGATGGTTCTGTATGAACACACTTTTACAACTCTTATTGGTGTGATGAAGGCTGCGAAATATGGAGGTATTCTTGCCTTTAATGGGGATGTCCTGCACATACTCAGTAATTGCATGAAATACAAGGGGGTACTCACCACTGTCACCACATGCTGGTGGAAGTTCCACATACCATCTACCCCAGGACACAGGTCCCATACCAGTCGATCTGTTTAGGGTGTGATGTCTGTATTATCCTTGGTTTGTGCATTTGTCTTTGTAACGTAATAAATCCCCCCATTTTTTGTTTCATCGCATGTGTTGTCATGGCTGTGGCAGCAGCCTTTGGTGTGTGTTGATACGGTCTGTATTGTAAGTCAGTGATTGCTCACAATCTGTAGTACTCCAGACAGCTGTTTGGACACAGGATGTATATGTCTTTTTTGATGTCTGTGACTTAAGTAATGAACAGGAAAGGACCTATAAGACAGCCCTGATGTATGAACCTGATAAGATGGCCCTGATGTATGGACCTGATCATTAGACCAGAGATGTACGTCACTTCACACATTTCAACATATTTAGATGCCATGTATGTGATCTGGTGGAGTTTATGGCCACATCTGACAGTGCTGAGTGAATAACTCTGTGTGGATTGTCAAATGCCTTGGCCTGGTCAGGTTTCACAGGATGATAGAGTTCACATCATACATGCCTTCGATGACCTCTGTCAGGACAATCTAACAGATTTAAAAGACATGGATTTAGCATTAACAACTCGCTGAAACATCCAGGATATTACTAGTGTCCATATAGGAAAGGTCCATGATTTCTTACCAAGAATATACAAGCCCTACAAACCATGCCACGACGTTTGTTGATAGACTGAAAGCCCTGTCACTATAATCTGTATGGTATAGGTTATGGCAACTTTTGCCTGGCCTACAGGCCAGTCTGTAACACGGCACTAGTGGGAATACTGCACATCTGCAAATCAGCTGTAGCTGATGACAGCAGTGTCTGCTGAGGAGAAAATACTAATAGCGCTGTCAAACATGCTCGTGTAAATTTCTCTCTCTAATGTCAAACAAGTGCACAAACACACACACCACTTGACTGCAGTGAGAACAGAAACCCTGTCTAAGTACACCAACTAGAGGACTCTATATTTAAAGCCAGTGCCACAGCTCAAGTCCGACTTGGAGAGTGTCAGGCAAAAGTTTATAGCTGATAATGTCAGCAGTGTCTGATGAGAAAATGCTAATAGCAGTGTCCCACATGCTGGTGTATAATGCTGTCTCTAATGTCAAACAAGTAAACACACACACACACACACACACACCAGTTAACTGCAATGAGATTAGACCTCCTACCTAACTAAAGACATAGACTAGAGAGCACAGTATTTTATGCAAGCACCACAGGACAACTTATAATGGATAACAGCAGTGGATGTTGGAGTGAAGATGTTGGGAGGTCAACATGAAATGTATTTGTGGGTATGCTCAACTGTCGGGATATTTCATGTTCTGCATGTTACCAGATTGATGTGCGTACAATGTGTATTTATGTGATGGTTGTGTTCCAGGGTGCAAGTATACTTTAAAAGACCACTTTACAAACTGTATGTAAACAGGTGTCCACATTACTGCAGTTATTTGAAAATATGAATGTGTATCATCATTCAAAAGATGTGCGTGGTATATTTATTTAGTTAGTTCGTTGCATATGATAACTGGGTAGTGTCTGGCTGAGCAAGAAGCTCATTTTCAGCAGGGACCTGGGGAGAAAAGCTCCCAAAAGAAGTTACCATAGGTAAAGAGTAATAAAACAGTATACATAAAGTAGGTTACAAATGTTAAAACATAGGACTATAGTACAATATAGACTAGCTAAAAAGGCAAAAAATAAAGTTGCAAAAGAGTTCAATGTTAAATCTTCATCACAGTTTAAATAAAAAACAGAATATATACAAAGTTGCAATAGAGTAAAAGACTAAAACATTGAAACATCTGAAGTTATAGTACTATAAATATTTTGCTCCTCGATTGGCAAAATAGTGTTGCTATAAGCAGACTGCGAGTGGAGAGTAATTGTAAGTGAAGATGGAAGTGCAGAGTAGGAATTTTTTGCCAGAGGAAGTGCAGGAGCATAGCCAGTGATTTGAGAAATAGTCTTTTAGGAACTCCACAACAAATTCCAGGAATTACAACACCTCTAATAGATGCAAAAGTAGATGACCAAGATGCTTACGTTGACCAAAAAGTAAATTTATTCCAAAAGAACAGTTGATTTTCTCTAGCACCTTGGCTAATCCAGTAGCCTTTACAGAGTACATTCTTTACCCAAGCATACCCCCTCTTTTATATCACTTTACTACACACAATAATGCAATCAATCAGTTATATAAATAAAAACTATTGTTCTAACAACTGCCCTTAAATAAAGCGCCTCCAGTTGCATTCCTTATTCATCTCCAAGGGTTTGTGTATTGTATTTCAAAATTAAAACAGATTCTTTCTTTCTAAACAATATTTGATGCACTCTTCATTCATAAAATCTGTTTTAATTTGTTCCAAGACCGTGACTTGTAAACTTTTCCAATTCCCTTGATAACTTGTATTAAAGTGTTCAGCGACTGGACTGATGGCTTTATTATTTTTTATATCCCTCACGTGTTCTTTAACTCTATCACTTAAACTTCTCTTACTCTTTCCTATATAATACATTTCACACGGGCAACTAAATGCGTAAATTCCTGTGCTTTTACATGAAAAAGTACCTTGTGTTTGAAACTTTTTTCCATTAATATTAGGAAAGCAATCAACAATATGCTGACAAACTGAGCAACTGCCACATTTTTTGTACCCTTTGTAACCATTGATGGCACTAACTTTATATGGGGTCTCCTATAAGTTCCTTGTACTAAAAAAATCTTTCAAATTATGTCCTCTTCAATATGAGAACCTTAACCTAACATCTTTTAAAGAGACAACCTCTCTATTTAAAATATTCCAATATTGTTTTAATTTCTCCTGAGTTGCAGAGAAACAAGTTAAATATATAAACAAAAATATTCCATTACCTTGGTCAAGAAAATGTTCTGATTGTTTATTACTTAATCTTTCCTGTCTTTTAAATTTCCCATTTATTTTATTGTTAATCCTATTCAAACTCTCACTGATGTTTTTTTTCTTCATAACCCCTCTCTTGAAACATGGAAACTATTTTATTTGTCTCTACTGCACATTCTTGTATATCACTACAAAATCTTTTCAATTCTCATCATCTCCCCAAAGGGAATTGCCAATGTATGTGGATGGTGGCAGCTAGAGGCATGAAAAAAAAGTTTGGTTGATCGAACTTTCTATGGATGTTAGTTTTTATATTCCCATTGTCCAGTACTTCCACTGTGACATCCAAACTTTAGTTCCTGTTTGTATTCCCTCAAACTTAATTGCAAACTCATTATCATTTAAATATTGCACAAAAGTCTACTTGCTCTTGTCTTCCTTTCCAAATAAAAATGAGGTCATCAATAAATCTGCAATAATCTAGTATGTATGTTCTGTAAAAAGAAACACTTCTATAAATATGCATATTCTCAACAAACCCATAAAGATATTAGCATACATGGGAGCAAAAGCTGTCCCCATAGTTGTTCCTTGCTTCTGTCTATACAGAATATCATCACAAATAAAAATATTTAGTTAAACAGAAACAAGCTCCATAATATATTGAGTACATGGATGGTCTCCTAAAAAGTGCTCAATTGCTCTCATTCCTAGATTGTGTTGAATATTAGTATAAAGGCTTACCACATCTAAAACTATAAAATAGACCCCTTATTCCCATTTTACTTGCTTTATCCTTTCCATAAAATCAAGAGAGTCTTTAATATAGGAAGGCAGTTTGATCACTGTTTTCGATAAGAAATTATGTAAAAAAACAACTCAAATTATTAGTAAAATATTTTCTTGCTGATTACTATAGGGCGACCTGGTGGAAACTTGCCAGTCTTGTGAATCTTAGGGACGCACAAAAAATTTGCCATCTTACTGTTTTTACTTGAAAATTTGTTTTTAGCTTCAGAGGCCTTAAAATAATTTAAGCGTACTCCTTTTTGTATTAAAACATCAAATTCCTTCTTAGCCTGCATAAGTTGACATATATATACTTTTGTATAGGTTTGCTCATTATCTAAATGTTTTTACACATTGTTAAA
The DNA here is from genome assembly GCF_019279795.1 of Protopterus annectens. NCBI lineage: Eukaryota > Metazoa > Chordata > Ceratodontiformes > Protopteridae > Protopterus > Protopterus annectens. The sequence goes on along the minus strand of NC_056729.1, from coordinate 537,928,672 downwards.
TACTCAAAATAATTCATTATTACCAGTTTTCCCCCTTTATCTGAGGGCTTAAGTACTAACTGGGCATGCTCACTTAATTATTTTAACATAACCCACTCCTCTTTGGTTAAATTAAATGTCTTACTGCCTCGTAAAAAATCCATAGCCTCTTTTTCTAAAACAAGATTCATGGTATGATAAAACCTTTGTATTGTTTCATTTTTAAAAGGTGGAATAAATACATTACCAGGTACCGGTGTGGTATCCAAAAAACAATCTGCATTATTTTCACTTTCCGAATTGCATGAATGAAAGTCTTCCTCACTGGAGGAACTATTTTCTGTTGTTAAAACTCTTAACATCCCTTTTATTGCTAAAATAATCCTTTAAATGCAATTTACGTACTAATTTAAATAAGTCCAATTTTATTTCTTTGACTCTAGGTAACACAGAAGGAATAAATTTCAAGCCTTTGTTCAATACAGAAACTTCTGTTTCATTTAAAACATAATCAGATAAATTAACTACATATCTATCAACAACATGTAATTGATTCAAATTACTTTTTGGTCAATGTAAGCATTTTGGTCATCTACTTTTGCATCT